>NC_056734.1:669202464-669325762 GCF_019279795.1 Protopterus annectens
ACAAATGTTCCATTGAAGTCTCTTCCTAAACTTAGCAAAATAACATTTTCAAAAAAAGTGCAAAGTAACTTGTAAACACCTTCCTCTTCTTCATCAACAGGCTTACTATTAGAATTCTTCCCTTCTTTCGAAGATCACTTACACCCAACACACACTTTGCATCTTCCCATAACAAAATTTGTTGTAACAATTGTAGTTTCTTTGTATGTAACTCCCATATGCAGGTGCCTTCCGCCCATTAAACTGAACTGAACATTATTGAGTGTTTTGGAAAGAAAATTATTTACTTCATTCAGCATATGCTTCAATGATGTCATTTCATAAAAACTTTTAAATATGTCTTCCTCATTTTGTCAGTATTGATTTTTTTTCTTTCAAACCTTATGTAAACATCATATTCAACCACTTTTAATGTTTTTCCATTCCTCTCTCTCCCCATTATTTTATTCCCACTTCCTGACTTTACTGTACTGTATTTGTGAAATGTAATTAGTTAGACATTTGATTATATGTAGGGTTTACAGTGCATAGTTCTGTATATATTTTTCATCCAGTTTTTATACATTGTGTTATTCAACTATAAGTAATTTAGTTATGTTACCAACTGCATATAGGAAGGTGTTTTTCATATTGGTATATATCTCCTGCCTTTGTGCAGCTTTTTACTTATTCATCATTTTTTCATAAGCTATTTCTGTTATTGGTTTACTATCAAAATTTTGACAACGTTTTTGTGAGCAATTATTTACACGAAAAACATTGTCGAAATTAAAACATCAACCAATCAAAATAACAAAACAGAAAAATGTCAACAATTCGAATTCAAATTGTTGATATTTTTCAAACTTACCTCAACATCCAGTGATGTTCAACACACATTTTGCAGGGGGGCACCCCCTGCTACATATATATTACAACTCCAAGATCGCACTACAGTGAGGAAAAGGGCAAAGTTCCCAATCCCCATCGTAGTGTGATCTCCAATCAATATGTCGATCTCACAACAGTGAATGCACACTAGCATTTGTTGTTGCGGGTTCTACGTATTTCGAATCGCCATTGTGAGACTTTGACAAACTGCCCTTCGACAATCAAAGTTTGTATACCGGCATTCGAAATTTTGATTATAAACCCCTGTTATCATGTGTTGATTCCTTTAAAAATATATGCTCTTGGGTTAAGCTTTTTAAGTGACCTTGTTTGTTTTTATTTCAGTTTTAATACTTTTCAAATATATTTTCTATGTTTTCTCTGATATCTGAATAAGTACTAATGCATTTTTCTCTGTATTGCCTATTATCTGAGTATGTATTCTCAGGCAGAATCTAAAACTGGTCCTTTGGATCATTGTGCTACCCCTGTTAACAAATTCAAAAACTAAATAAATAAACAAAGATGCATCCTGGTATGCACAATTAAAAAAAAGAAATGATAAATATTAGCAGTTAAATGGGTACGTAGGACAGCAAGCAGTAAACTGACTATGCAATTGGTATATACTTTACAGTTCTATGAGCACTGTAGAATCACAAAACACATTTCACTAAAGCAAAAAATCCTTCATCCAAAATCCTAAAACTGAAAATATCATACAGCACAATATATTGAATGGAACACCATTAAAGGATGTAAGATTCCACTACCATTGATATAAACCTTTAATTCCAAGTTCTGTATGGGAATGGACCAACCTCTCATGCACCCCATGTGTGTGTGCCATATTTCTTCACTCTCTTCTTTCACCACTTGTCTTCTCCAGCAATTAGGCTATTAGCTGAACACAGGTCAGATGGGTCATATTCAATAATATGACTCAAGAGAGTATCCAATTCAGACGCTGTCATAGACCTTATGAAAAAATGATAGGGTCTCAGCTGAAAGCCCAGATTACCCCAGTGATATTTCTGAATCAGCATAGTGCGTAAAGAAGTGATGGGATGGAGTAGCTGTTTGTATATGGTAAATAATGGAAAGTATCTCATGATTACAGAGTGGGTGTGACTTTTATTTAACTAATGTCTTTAGCTGTATTTGCTGTCATCCATCTTATTTATTGAACAAGGGATTATGATGCAAAAAGCGGAAGTTACATGAAAACATTCCCCCACCCCAATCTCTTGTTATTCTGCTCAAAGTTAAGAAGTAGAAATGGGGCTATTTTTTCCTAAACATCAAGAAATGCCATCATAGATGGCTATCCTACATTTTCACAAGATCTTATTAGATGAGGACATAACTTGGCAGCCTAAACTTTCTGAAGATGAATCACACACTGACCATTTTCTTTACACAGTTACTATAAGTGTGTTTCTTAATTGTACGTGAGTAGTTATTCTTTTGTTTTGGGGCTTTTCCTTTTCATCATGTTTGTGTGACTATGTAGCTGGCATATATATAAGATCTGGAGGCATGCTGGGGGCTTGTTGTAGTTTGGGGATACTTTATGTGCATTATTAATACTGAGCCAGTAGTAGAAACTGCAGTAGAAGTCAATCATACAGTGTGCCCCGCAGGGCCAGCTGAGTTGCATTATCAAGGGCACATCATAAGTATAGCCTTAACTATATTATATTCTGTTCCATTTTACTCACCTTACTTCTTCATACAATAGTTGTTTCTCTGGCCTGAAATCCACCTGAGTGATATTTATCAGTTCTGAGAAGCATTTTTGCACGTGTTGTTGCCACCAGTTGCAACTTATATTCCATATTCAGTAGATACTGTCCAATAAGATAGCAATTTCACAGGGTTTCCCCAAGGGCTTGGAAATACAGATCATACAATCCAGCTTAATGAAAAGAAAATTTTCTCTCTACCACTGGAGTTACATTTATCACCCCTGTCTAGAAAGGTACTTTTTGGGTCTTGCTCATACAAAACTCTCCCACAATGCTAGTCTTCTTTGGACAGTTTTGTGCTTTAAGCCTTTGAATTTCTCCAGTTGTAGACTAGACTGTGGCTTACCTGATAATGCCATATGAAACACTAAGCAATAATGTCATGGGGACTAAGGCCATGAACTGCTAACAAGGTGCTCCCATGATCTGGGATTTGATTGCATCAGCCTCTGTCTGCCTACTGTGTGACTCTAATCAAGTCACTTAACCAGAGAGTGAACTGGAGTAATTGAGAAATTTGGCTAAGCTGCACAATGGTCATCTGGACTACATGGCCACCAACTATTTATGAAGCTGTGATGCTATAGACATCTAAAAGTGCAACAATCAGTGTGCCAGCTTAACAGCATAGTATTTTAGTTCCTACTGACTCTTGTACTTTGCCCTCATAAAGCATATGATGAGTATGATGATTTAGGCTTCATTAGTTGGTATTAAATATGTTGTAATAGCTTCTCATCAAAGAAATTAAAATGTCTCGTCCCTGTAATTTATAATTTAATATTGCGTATAGCATTCTAGTACTATTTATCTGCTTGTTTGTTTCATATTCATCAACACCAGTTGGTAAACTATACATATATGTGTCCATCTTCAATCTAAGGTAGCTATAGTGCTTGTGAAAGAGAGTCATGTGATTTAAGTTCAAGGGCTTGATTTCTCCCCTGCTTGCATGGAATTAATGTTCACCATAGTCTTCTAGTTAAGTCATTCATGAAATGATGAAGAGTCTGTGTCTTATTAGTGTATGCATTTTATTGTTCTACAGTAAGTACAAAAGTCACCACAAATAAGTCCCTACTTCTTTCATCCTGCACAAATTACACATCAGCAGTGGTCTGAATTATGCACGAGACCAAGTATTCAGTTATGAAATTGGTTTATGATAAAAGCTGGATACAATTTTCCTTTGGAAAGACAATCTTGGAAGCACATTGTTAGACGAAAACATCTTAAGAAGCATGTATAAACCCAGAGAAGAGTTTAATAATTCCAGTACTTGCTACATAATCTACATAGTTTGATATAAATATACTTTCACAATTGAAAGGAACACAATGAATATGTCAGCCATATGTAAGAAATACTTCAAGTGATTTTTACTTGGAAATCAAATGCATAAATAAAATATGCCATTAATTAAAATTATAGCACAGTATGACATAGTTTATTGATTTCCTGACACATTTCCACTTTAGTTTCCAATGTCAATTTTGCTCCTCTGATAATCATTGTAGCAGTGCTTTACCTAGATTTTCTTGATCACTGTTCTTTCTTCCTTTGTAGTTTTACACAAACATTTATGTCATAGAAGTTCGCTCATGTGAATCAACTTGAAATACTAATGAAACATCAGTATAAGTACCGGCAAAAGGGGCAAGGTGGATTAGCATCCCTAAACTCTACGTATATTACACTTACTTTTGGCTACTCTAAACTCTTCATAGATTATATTTCCCTTCATTCTTGTAATAAAACATTTCTTTGCTGCTCCAAAAGTGAAAAGGTGTTAATGCAAACTCAAAATCAGGCAAGAGTATACCACTACAGGTAGTGTTTTAAAACAGAAGGAAAACATACTGCAGGAAAGAAGGGGAATGGAAGATATGATATAAACAACATCATCTGAAGGAGGTTGACGAGGAAAAGAAGGACGGAGTAAGGACAGTGGGGGTGTGGGTAGTGACTGATGAAGGGAAAATGCTATGTTGATGTCAGAAAATATTACTTTATAGAAAGAAGAAGTTAGTAAAAGCTGCATAGGCCTAGCTACGTACAACACTGAGATGCACCAACTAAATATCGCTTTCCGAATATATCTTTGTAAGTTTATCTCCCTCTTAGTCTGTGACTAAAAAAGTAAGCACATAATAAATAGTGCTAAAGTAAATGTAGTGTGTGGCCATGTGAGTGTATATAGATAATAATGGGGGTGGGGAATAACCAACACGGCTGATGAGTAACAGCATATCTGTGACGCTCTACAGTAGAAACTGATTACTAATAAGAAATTCTTTACAAAACCAATTAAAATGGATTCAACTTGTGACTAAAGTTAAAATTAATTTGAAACTTTTCTGAAACTGTTATTTTTTAACTAAATATAACTTTGTAGTCCTTTTTTCTCCTCTACAATTACCATAACCAGACAGTCTCGTCTACTTTAGGAGAACCACTAAAGCTCTGCATGGAAACCAAGCACTGAAGAAGGACTTCCAACAATTAGCTACTTCAGTTCATATGCTCTTACTCTAAAAACTGAACAGTTTCAAAACAAGATGGAAAAAAAACTATGAAACAAACAAACAAAAAAAAAAACGATCAGATTTATTTATGGTCACCCAACATAAAAAAAAAAAAACAGATGAAAGAAGTTGAAAATAGTTTGAATGACATGAAGGGAAGACACAGAGAAGAGGGAAATCAGAGTTCATATGAAAGCAAAAAAAAAACTTGGTTAACTAACAAAACAGAAGACCTTGAAAACAGGGAAAGAAGGAGCAATGTTAGAATATCTGGTGTACCTGGGAAACTTGAAGGAAGTGACATGATGACCTTTCTGACATTGTGCTTGAATTCCACAGATATTAAAGCTACAAGAATGGTCTATACTGTGGAACTGAACGGGTTCAAAGGCCTAGTCCTCAATATCCTTCAACTAAAGGAAATACAAAACCCATATCCATAGTTGTCAAACTGATATCGTACTTGGACAAAGATCTTGTTCTAGAAACCGCTTGGACAAACTTTCCAGTTAAAATAAGATGTAACTCTGATAAAAGGTATGTGACTTTTCTCTTGATGAAAGCTTTGAAAAAGAATAACATAAAGGCATAATTCATAGTCCCAGTAAGGAAAGAGATTCATCAATGTTCAGAAACTTAAACTTTCAATACACTTGAAAAAGCAGTTCCCTTTGACCAAAACAATAAGGTAATTCCAGAAAATGTAGAGATAGTCTGATTATGTTTCTCTCTGAATGAATCTTTAGAAAGAAAAAATTGGAACACAATAAGCAAATAAGCATCAAAGAAGTCTAGGACTTTCATTAGTATTCCTATGTCCTATGTCCAAAGGGAGAAAAAATGTAGGCTGGACAGCAGAAAGATGAATGGCGTGCAGTGTAGTAACTTTAGAAAGGGAAATTATTTTCATTAAAATTTCATAATATGTACTTCATAATCTATTGAGAATAAATTGCATCTATAATTAGTGTTCAACAGTTTCCTTCAGCAAAGAATCTGTGAACAAAGATAGGCCACTCATTCTTTTTGTTTATTTTGTGTAATGTCTCTCTCCTTCTTTACTATACCTTTATTCATTGTTGTTATAGCAACAGTCCACCTTCAAACATAACAATTAGTGATATATAAGCTTTAATCAAAGAATGGACCAAAGATTCTTGATATGTTTGTCAAAGTAATGTTCTAGTGCTGTGCATAAGTATAAAGAATAACTGCCAATGATGTATTTCTTTTAAGAGCATGAATGTAAATTAGCTGTGTTAATAATGAGCCTTCGTTAACATGATTTTATTAATTAAATATTTGTACTGCAAAAGTGAAAAGAAAATCTTGCTTCCCACTGGCTTTGTATAGTGATTTGAATTCCTTCAACATGTCACACTTATTGGCCATAGTAGGCCAAAGAATGGTTAAAGAAACTGCAATAAAGATGTTGTCTACTCATATCCTTCTTTATTCTGAAACTATAATATAAGAGAATGTCACCAAAGTGGTGTTCTGTTTTTCAATATATATTATTTCCTTGCCCGCAGTTGCCAAAAAAGTGAGTAAATGGTTGCTCTGTGCCCACTTATCACAAGAAGTGCTGCTCTTACTGTCAGCATTTAGTTTTCACTCATCCTAGAAAAGGGGGAAATGAGTAAGAAAAAATAAATGAACTAAATATAAATAGTGTAGAGTCGACTATGCTAGTCATTAGGTCTAAAAAACTGATATTTCTATCTATAAACAGATGCTTAGTATATAACTTGAATGAAATTAAAGATGATTGTTGTGAGAAGTAACAAAAGCAGTTTGCTAATGGAACAAGTACTACCACCCTGCCGAGGCTCTTCGTTCTAAAGACAAACTCCTCCTCTCTGTCACTAAAGCCCAAAATGCATCAGGAGTCTCCTTATACTCAAACTCTGTACATACCCTCTGGAAAGACCTCCCACATGTTCTCAGACTTCTTGATAACCAACAGGCATTCAAAACACATCTAAGAAAACCCCTCTCAACATCCTGACTTTGTAGCTGAACATCTCCAGGATAAGTATAACATCTTCTTCCTCCTCTTCTACTATACCTCTGCTCTCCTCTGTTACCAGTTATCACTCTGTCTTCACCCATCCCACCTTCTGCCTATACCTCTCTTAAATCTTTTACCACTCGTTTCATTAATATCTCATAATTAAATCAACCTTTTGCTTTCCACCCTTTGTAAGTAGCTCAGCAGTCTTTATTGTGACATTTGTCCTCCTGCATAGTTATCTAACGATATCTATATACAATATAATTAGTATAGTAAGCCTTGTTACTTTATGTATCATTACTGTCTTATCTATTTTGACATTGTTAAACTTATTTAACTACATTCTTTTGTAAACTAAATTAATAAATAAATAGATTTGAAGATGAATCAGAGAAGAAAAAAATACAGACAATGCATTTGGATAGAGTAGTAATTACATATACTTTCGAACCCCAGCTTCTTTTATATATAGCAGAAAAATTAGATATGTAATACATGAGAAATGCATTACAATACATTGTTATACTCTCTTTTTTTTAATTTCTCCAAGTCTTTTGGGTTTCTAATACCATGATGGGAATAGACTCCATTCCTAAGTCAAAATATGATTAAAGCTCATGAAATTAGTTTTGTTTCAATCATTGATGTCAGCCAAATGTGCTCTTCGGAGCACATGCAGTGTGCCCAGTAATGACTCCTTCTGCAATTCGTATGGAGTTACATAGATTGGTAACATATCTAAATACGACTGCAGATTCTTTTTTATAAGACCAGTTGCGCCTACTACTATTGGAACTGTCTGGATATCTTTCTTCCACATTGCTCTCTTTTCTGCCTGCAGATCTTGATATTTTATGAGTTTCTGTCTCTCTGTATGCAAGACAATGTAGTCACTGGGTTTGGTAATTTCAATGATCAATGACACTCTTGTCTTCTTTTCTTGAACCACTATATCTTTCTAGCATCTATCTTTTGAACTGTTTTCAGTGGGAGGTCCCATGTCATATAAACTTCATCATTTTCTGTGATGCTTTGTGCCTCATGTTTCCAGTGTTTTTCAGCCACTTCAATACCATAATGTTTGCACAATCCCCAGTGGAACAATCCTGCCACATTATTATGCCTTTCAGTATACAGTCCTTCTGCCATTACTATGTCGCAACCTGCAACAAGGTGTGCAACTGTTTCAAATTCAGTTTTACAAAACCTACATTTGTCTGTTTCTCCCACATGTTCAATGGACTTTGTAAACCAATGTGTACGTAGCCCACTATCTTGGGCTGCCAATATTAATCTTTCATCTCTTGGTTTGAATTCACCTCTCCTTAACCATTCCTGCATTCGTTCCTGATCAACATGAGGCTCTTACAGAAGTTTTCTATGCTTGCAACTATATTTATGCTTTTGCCACATTTCTTGCCTTCTCATCTGGTCCTTCACCTTATATTCTTTATATTTTTTACACATTCAGTTGCTGCCTGATTTTTATCCATTTCTGGTTTGATTTCCATTCCTGCTTGATGCCGATATGCTTCTACTAAATTAAGCAGAGAAGTCATGTTAGATTTATTCTTCTCATGTTTCAAAACTTTCACTGCGTCTGGGTCTTATGAGGTCAGCAGATATGTGTGGAGTCCTGCGATTGCAGATCTATATATATAATCAATTTCAAGGAGGTCCATCCCTCCTTCAGAACAGGAATATATAATTTTGGTATGCACTGATTTTTTTATAAATCATTTGGTGAGCATGAAGCATCCTTCTTGTTTTCCTATCTAATTTATCCAACAAGTTTTGGGGCCAGTCAATCACTCCAAAACTATAGGTTAGGACAGGAAAAGCAAATTGATTTATAGCTTGAATTTTATTCCTAGATGTCAATGCTGTTTTCAGGATTAATTTAAGTCTTCTGAAATATTTTTTATTAAGTTTTATTCACATTTGTTCATGTTTTATTGTTGATCCTTCATCAATTCCCAAATATATACAAACTCCCTCTTGCTCAGGTTCTTTTATATCACATTCTTGTCCCAAACCGATGTTTTCCTGATGTTGCAGTTTTCCTGCTTTAAAGGTTGCTTTTGCACATTTATCAAGACCAAATAACATTCTTATATCATCTGAAAAAGTTTTGACAACTTGCAGTTGTGCTTTCAGTAACTCATCTGATGAGCTATACAGTTTTAAATCATTGACAAAGAGAAGATGAGAAGTCTTTACACTTTATTGTTTTCTAGAAGTCAAATTATAGCCATGGCCTAAGCTGTTAAGTAGACAGTTTACTGGATTAAGGGCAAGGCATAATAGCAGCAGTGACAGAGAGTCACCCTGGAATATCCCGCTTTGGATTTTTATCCCTGGAATAATAAGTTGTCCTTTATCAAAGTTTAATTGCAAAGTGGTCTGTCACTGTTGCATGGGCACTGTTATGTAGTCAAACAGTGTAGGATGTATCTTATACATTTTTGTGCACTCTTTTATCCATGAATGTGGGATACTATCAAATGCTTTTTTGTAGTCAATCCATGCCATACTTAGATACTCTCTCTATATAAATGCAAACATGAATGAGACGTTTTTGGGAACTATTCATACATTTCATTGCTGGTGGGCATTGATCAATGATGTACAAAATGGGAAAACGTTTAAATACATAAGTTTATTACTGAAAATACTTTAATGTCTTAAGAAGATGAAATGTAAATGTCTGTGTGAATGCATGACTAAGAACTTCTCATCTTCATTTACATATTAACATTTGTGGCTTACTTTTCTAGTTAAAAAAGAAAAACAGATAGCAGGAGAAGAGGTTAATAGGCAAAGAAGGGGTAGTGAGAGAAAAGAGAAAACAAAAAGGAAAATTCAAAGAAAATCGTGTAAGGAACGTGTATTTATAGAGATGAGAAATTAATAGTTCTTAGTTTCTTCATATACAGTATCTAGATGACTGGCGTTTTTATTATAAAATGGTGAGGGGAGAGAGATGGGAGTATTTGTTTTCATTTAAATCCTTTAATTCTATGTCTCCATGGACTTAATGCAAGATCAATTGTCTATGATTACCGAAATATGATAGCAGCAGTAAATACTAAATCTCAGGTTAAAATGATGATGGATTTGTTCAAAGTATTAGACATACCTCACAATCACATCATTATTTAAATTTTTAAAACCACTAAGATTATTAAAAGAAAGATAATTGACTTACCACAATGTTTTTTTTCATATAAAATGCACACAACTTCATAACTTATTAACTTTTCCCATTTCAGTAGTTCTATGCCTTCTTTCACTTCCTCCGTCCTTCTCTCTCTCTCTCTCACTGTCTTTCTCTCTGTTTATTCCAAGTAATATGAATAGGTTCATAGGTTCATAGGTGTGTACTAGGCCAATGGCCCTGGAGCCTTTACAAGCCTAGCCCATAGAAGTGCCCTGGCATCATGCTGCCGTTAATTCCTAGTGCCTCTATCAAGTAGAGCCACTGGACTGACCCCCAGGGAGAACTTTCTATTTCCCATCCACTCATCAAGATTTCTCTTGAAAAAAGCCAGTGAGGTACTCTGCTTGACATGTATGGGAAGTCTATTCCAGAGCATGGGCAGTCTCTGGGTTATGAACTTGCCCCTCCAGTATGATCTGTTGATTGTGGTAATGAGGTTGAGGTCCCTGGAGCATGTGGTGCGGAGATTGGGATTTCCTTAGGTGCAACATTTCTAAACAGGGTTGGCCAGACATGGCTTTGTAAGTCAAGCAGAGATAACCTCTTAATAGACAATATGAGACAAAGAAAAGCTGGAGTTTCCTGAGTCTGTCCACATAGGACATAGGATCCTCTTCGTGAGGTATTTTTGTGTCCTTCCCAGCTGTTGCAGGTGTTTATTGAGGTACAGGCCAAATGGGGCATTATACTCAATGACTGGTCTAATGAGGGACGAGTAGAGAGAGAGATGATGACCTCTTTCTTCCTGGATGCAAAACCCTTGGTAATGAGATGTGCCACATAAAAGGACTTTCTGACCATAGTGGCAATGTGGTGGTCGAAGGAGAGGTTGCTGTCAACCTGTGTCCCCAGATCTCTTATAAGCTACCATCAATGAGGTAATTAGTGGGAACTGAGTTTTTCCCAAAGGGAATGATGATGCATTTTTTGGCATTAAGCTTAAGGCCATGGTTTCGACACCAGTCGGTGGTCTAAGTAAGGCCTTTCTGTAGGATGTCTGCATCACTTGGGGAGTTAATAATGGCTCCCAGATTGCAATCGTTGGCAAACTTAGTCAGCCAGAGTCCCTCCATGTTGGCTTGGACTTCTGAGAAGTATATGCCAAACAGGAGAGGTCCTAGGACCGATCCCTGTGGAACTCCCGTCATGACTGGTCAGCAGTCTTATTTTGGAGTCTGCTACTTTCACACTGTGGGTTCTATCTGTGAGTCAATTTGCAACCCACCTAGTGATATAGGGGTTGATGCCTAGTTTGATGAGTCTATCAATGATTCCTGAGTGGGAAATAGTATCAAAGGTCTTGGCCAGATCGAGGTAGGCTGTATGAACTGTCTTGCCCTCATCCACAGCTCTGGTTACTGACTCAAAGAAGTCAACCAGGTTGAGCGGGTATGATCTACCCTTCACAAAACCAAACTGCATGTGATCCAGAGTTTGGAGATTCTCTATATCCTTGTTAATTAGGTCCATGATGATGTGCTCCATAGCCTTACATATCAGACTCATCAGGTGAATGGGGCAATAATTCCCAGAGTCTGTAGTAGCTCTCCCTTTATGGAGAGGGATGACTGTATCAGTGCGCCATTCTATAGGGACAAAGCCTGAGGTGAGGCTGTCATTGAATAGGGCATACAGGTGTGGTGCCAGTTCACTTTGTAGTTCATGTAGAACACAGCCAGGGATATTGTCGGGTCCCATGGAAGCTGTATTCTTGGCCTTGGACAATGCAGCTTTAACCTGTGTTGCAGTAGTGCTGGGTGCCTGGCATTCGTCTGGTATTGTGATTGGTTCTTTAGGGGAGGAGAGAGGGGTAAAGTTGGCACTGAGTCTGTTGGCCAGTACGTTGGCAATATCTGTTGGTTCAGTATAGGAGGTATCATTGTGCAGTAACTCAGAGCAAATCTGGGTATTGCCGTGGAGATTCTTGATATAACTCCAGAAGGCTTTGTGGTTGTTTTTAGTGTCTGCCACAATTCTGCCTTCATAGCTAGCTTTAGAGGTTTTGATGAGGGATCTCAACTTTTTGTTGAGGCTAATAAGGGAGTTTTTCCAGTCTTGGGACTTCACCTTTTTCTGCAACAGTTTCTTCCTTCTGTTGTAGAGTTTGTTAATGGCAGGGAACCACCAGGTTGGCTTCCTTTTTTTGGAGGAGAGCATCTTGGTTGTTTTGGGTATGGCTAGTTCCATGCATTTATGTACGTGTTCGTACAGTGCATTGGTGTATGATTCATGAGTCATGCACCTATTTTCCATTTTCATGGGTGCCGTGAAGTTAGCCACCTCTGTTTTTAGGAGCACAAAGTCAGCTTTAGAGAAGTTTTTCATGGTGGTTACCTTTGCTGGTGGTGTGGGTGAGATGTGGATTTCCATGGTAATTAGTTTGTGGTCAGATCTAACCAAGGAGGAATTGACTATTGGTGTTGAGCAACAGTTGACCAAGTTAGTAATAACCAGGTCAAGGATGTTGCTTCTTCTAGTGGGTGTAAGAATGAACTGGTTCAGCGCATTGGAATTAATGAATTCCAGGAAGTGTTGGGCAAGTGTATTGGTGCATGAGTAGTTTTCCCAGTTGATGGAGGGTAATTGAAGTCACCCAGTATGAGAGTGCTGGGTTGGACCCTAATAGTTTCCAGGGTGCTTAGGAACTTGGAGTGAGAGTCTTTGGACATGGTTGGGGACCTATAGCAGGCTATGACCTGAATCGCTGTCTTTCCCACTGTTAGTTGTACCTGAAGTATTTTCGATGTGTTATGCTGGGATACTAGTCTGGATGTGTGCATATCCTTTATAAGTATGGAGATGCCACTGCCTTTGGAGCTTTGGTCCATTTTCTGGTGGTGAATGGTGTGGAATGAGTTATGGAAGCACAGGGGTGCTTTCTATGCTTTAAACCAGGTCTCTGTTACAGCACAAATGTCGATGTTCTCCTTTTTGAGGAGTGCTTCGAGTGAGTGCATCTTGAGATTTAGACTTCTAGCATCAAGCAGCATGACCCTCAGATTGCATTTGTTTATAGCTGTTATGGTGGTAATTTGGTCTTTGAAACACCACCTAAAAAAGGCACTATAGGGGTGGCAAGAGCCTTAGTCAGTATCTGGAAACCTAGGAGCAACAGATGCAGGCCATCTCTGGCAAAACATCAAGGTCTGTCAATTATGTCATCTAAAGCAGACAGTTACTGGATCCCCTTAGAATGACACCAGAAACTTAGCCAATTGTTAAAGGCAATCATTTTCTGCTTGTACTGCAGTATCATTCTGGGCGATGGTCGGATGCTGCTCTGGGGATAGGGTCATACCTGCCTGGGCCACATAATTCGAGAGCTCCTCCATGTCTCTTTTCATGTAGTCCAGGGAGGTACGTTTCAGGTCATTCACACCCACGTGGACAATGACAGAGTCATACTTGTACTTGTTGTGGAGTGACCTGAGTGCGTGTCTTATGTGTCAGATCCTGGCACCTGGCAGACAACTGACTGTTACCTTCTCCTTATTCAACCTAGTGAATGGGACAACAGTGTGCCTCACTATCAAGTCACCTATGATTAGTGTATTGGGCAAGCTGTTTTGCCTTAGGGGCTTAGGTTGAGGGGCACACTGTGTAGGTGAGATATGTGTCTTGTGATTTGTGCTGTGTTGTGGTGGTCGAGTGCGTTTCTGATTTGAAGGTGTCTGCTGTTTTGGTAGATTTCTATTGAGAGACTCCATGAAGGTGGGTGTGTGATTTGTGTTTTTATGTGAGAGCTGTGATGGTGGGTGTTCTGGAGAGCTATGTGTTCCATGTGGTGTGGTACAGGTGTTGACCTTCTCCTCTTGACCAGCTTTTCCGGTCTTGGCTGGAGAGTGCATGTCTTCAAGTTTGGCTACATAAATGCATCTCTCACAAGTCTGAGTGTTGAGAGGTAAGAGGAGAGGGTTGTCTGTGTACATGAGGCAGTTGCTACACTGCCTTAGAATGCCCAAGTTCACCAGGTTAATAGGAGAAAGCACAGGGAACTGACCTTTAGACATGCCAGGAGGGATGGTCATTATTAATAAGTACTGCAGCTGTTTCCTTATAGAACGTTTAGTGCTGTTAGCCCTTATGTGTGCTACAATAATTGCTACAAGAAACCAGATGAAGTATAATAAAATTACTCCAAGTATGGATATCCTTCACACAATTACCCCTATTTCACAGTTTAAGGTACCACAATAATGACCTAATGTTGTATAGTACTGGTATAAACTATGAGAACTGTATGAAAAAACATAATGTGAAATAATAACTGAGATACCATAGCATAATATAATGTGAAATAATAACTGAGATACCATAGCGTAATATAATGTGAAATAATAACTGAGATACCATAGCGTACTATAATGTGAAATAATAACTGAGATACCATAGCGTAATATAATGTGAAATAATAACTGAGATACCATAGCGTAATATAATGTGAAATAATAACTGAGATACCATAGCGTAATATAATGTGAAATAATAACTGAGATACCATAGCGTAATATAATGTGAAATAATAACTGAGATACCATAGCATAATATAATGTGAAATAATAACTGAGATATCACATCGTAATATAAGTTTCAGAAGTAAGAAAGAAAAGTAGAGAAAGGAAAGTGAAAGAAGAAGGAAAAATAAAAAAAAAGAAAACTAATGCATATGATCATATGTTATTATAACCACAATAATTGATTTTTCTAAAAATAATAATAACCAGAAAAACAAATAATAAAAATATGACAGGAAGTTTTTGATCTGAGAGACGACTGTATTTTTCATTTTCCATTCTGCACTTTTCTTATTCTCTATTCAAGATCACTATTAAACATATATGTGTGTGTGTGTGTGTGTGTGTGTGTGTGTGTGTGTGTGTGTGTGTGTGTGTGTGTGTGTGTGTGTGTGTGTGTGTCTAAGTGGATGTGTGTGTGTGTGTGTGTGTGTGTGTGTGTGTGTGTCTAAGTGGATGTGTGTGTGTGTGTGTGTGTGTGTGTGTGTGTGTGTGTGTGTGTGTGTGTGTGTGTGTTTGTGTGTATATTGGATACTTACATTAAGCATATTCATTCATGCTACCCCATTACAAAATCCTTGTTTTACATCCCAAATGACATAGAACTCACACCGCTTACACATATGTGAATATTTGAGTGAGTTTCATTTTTTCTCCTAGTAATACTAAAGGGATAACATTTTATTAGTGAGGATAGCTAGGTATAGCTAATCAAAAAGTATAGCTCAGTGAGGTGTCACTAACTGGTTTAGAGGTCAGTGGACTCCAAGGTAGTTGTAGTAGTTTGAAATGTGTTAAGTTTAATTTGTTCTGTAATTCGTTGTCATTCGATGCAATTTACTCTAGTGTAGTTATGAATACATACTTAGGCATAGAGTGAGGCATCTTTACATTTTGGTTATAAATATGATACTAAGTTAAGCAACTCACTATTTCTAACAAATTAAATTAAGTCTCTGTAGACATAATTGATTTAAATAGTGGCCATAAAAACACTAAATATGTAAAATCTAATAAAGTTGATCTTGATTTTATACAAGAGTCTCATATTTTATATCAGGGAAAGGAAAAAGATTAATTGAGGCCAATATTAAAGATTTAGTTACTGATGATACATACAGGAGGGAAGAAGAAGATCAATATTGTCAGAAAAGAACACTAATATACTGATAATGAGGGAATGTTTCTGTATCAAGATGTAAAAAAAATACTCTATCAAACTTATTGGGTACAAAGTTTAGGAGACTAATATGCCAAAAGATAACTTGAAATTCTTTTAAGTAATACAAGGCAAAGTTAATATTAGAGGGTGACATTAAATGCATTTTAGATAAGTCTGATACTGGCACTCCAAAACCACCTAGCATGTTTGCTTCAGTCAAAATACAAAAAGAAAAAATGAGTAGACCTATTTCATTTAAAAGAGCTAACTGAAATAAAAGATGAATAGTTAACATTTAAACGCTATACATACATTTTTGTTACTCATACTAGAATAGATAGAGTATGTATTTCAAATTATTTAACTTCAGAAGTTACTTATTTCACATGTATAACATTCCACCATCAGATGATAATGTCATCCTTTTTTAAACTAATTAAACATAGCACAATGGATAATAATGTAATAGGATTCCTGAATATATGACTAAATTAAGATAATTTAAACAATGGCTCTTAAAAGAAATAATGTATGTGGATTTAATAACAAGAATGTAAATAAAACCATCTGATAAAACACAGTAAAATAATATTTATTTGACAAACTATTAATTTAGCATAAAGCTATGTCTAAGGAATAGATTTAATGAACTATGGACTGGATTTAGAGTAATCTCACAAACACTGCTATTTAAGCAACTCTGCTTTACCCAGTAATATGACATGATATTCTGTAATTCAGAGATATGATAAAGTCACAGTAACAAACATTTTATTAGTGGCTATTTATTATGTGTCTAAATAAAACACTAGTGAAGTTAGAACTAACCATACAAATGTACCCTCTGCCAATCCATGCACACACACACACACACACACACACACACACACACACACACACACACACACACACACACAAATATGCACTTCCCCCATACACAGAGACATGCACAGATGGCTCTGTAGTACTTACCTGCAGTGGCACAAACAGCCTCACTCCTGCCATAGGAATGAATGGGTGTACATTGTCAAAACATGGTGGACACATTTTTCAATTCCAACTTTGCACAGTAGAGCTATTCTTTGAATTTCTCTACTGTACAAGTACAGTATTGATAAAGAATTCCAAGTAAGTGTATATGGCTAATTTGCATTAGCCATGCCTTATTTTGCATGCCCTGTCTATAGAATTCTCTTCTATGCTATATCTTCTCAATTTGGTCTCTTGCAAAAAGAAAACGTACACCTGCAACTGATTAATCTTTTTAAAAGCCTCCAAAGTTTTGTGCACTGATTCTAACCCTTTAATGTTCCACATGTCCCACTTAATCCCAGTAGACTTTATAAATCCCACCTTTTGCAAATCAGGTGTTGCATTCTTGAGACTTTTCTAATGCATATGGCCATTTTCATCTCAGTGCTGTATTCTTCTATAATTCAAGTCTTCTGTCTTTTGAACTATGTAATAAATATTGCAAAAAGAGTACTTGTAATATGCTAATAAGTACAGGCAATGTTTAAATGCTTATTGTATACCTGTAATCCTTATGGGCAGAAGAAGTACTACATACTCCTCAAGTGTTAACCTCTTATTTGTAGCTCTCATCCTCCCTGGAGACGTTTGGGTCTTACACTAACTACTTTTAATTAAAACTTTGGAGATAGTAACAATATTCAGGTAGTCCTATCCACTTTATAATCTTCATGCATTTACTGCAAATAAAATTGCTAAAATATAAATTGCCAAAATAACAGTAGCAATCCTACTGGAAACATTGATAAGTGAATGTGTTTTTTAAACTACTCATCACTTTCACACTTTGGGATAAATGTAAAACACATTTAGGCTTTTCACAAAAAACAGTGTACTCTACTATCAATATTCCCTTTCTAACATGTTTGCAGAGTTTTAGTATGTATTATCAGGCATGCACTATTAAGATGCAGCTTCAAGAAGAAAAGACATAGTTTCCATTTTATTTTTATCATTTGTTATTTAATACATTCTTTAGAGAAATAATAAAACAATTTCTTCACCACAGCTTAGAAAGTCCATGCCTCCATATCCCCCAAAAAGGAAATAACAGTCAAAGTAGTCAGATAAAAATCTTCCTTTAAACATGCGGCCCAATGGGATGGTACAAGTTGCAAGAACAATTAGCTCTGTAAATAAATGATCTCTCACTTATCTGAAAACCCCCCACAGAATTTCCTTTTCCTCTTGTATGTAAGGTGTTCTCTTCCTGTAATTCCAGTGGATTCTCCAGCTATATCTCCTCATGTGATTGTGGATCCAGTTTAGTAAGCTGCAGTTCTTCTAAGTCTTCTTCCCCCTCCTCTATATCTTCCTCCTCCTCCTCCTTCACCTGCACCTCTCCTTTTCCTTGATGGAACTATACCCCGGGGGTCATCCCTGTGTCACTACTAGACAGAGGCACAGTAAACTAATTTTAATAAGTAAGGGGGTCTTCAATGTGTCACTACTAGACAAAGGTGCAGTATTCTAAATTTATTCTGTACACTTTAGTACCACTACATGGGGTGGCGAAAGCCACATCACTAGGGCTAGGCTTACAAATGCCCCAGGGCAGATAGCCTAGTACTAAACTATGAAACTATGAATCCCTTGCCTCAAACAGATTTTGCATTTCACTTCTAGATAGCTTTTATTTTGCTGTATTGGAGCCCTGGTCTATTGCACTTTTTCCTTTCTTCAACACCATGGATTTAACTGGGTGCCAACTGTAGTGGTCTAGCTGTTTACTTGTTTTCAGAAAACAGAACAACATCCTTAAAAGAACAGTCTTTATTTCTTTCAGGCATTTTTTTTAACTGCATTTCTCTAAACTATTATATATATAACAGCCTCTGCTACTTCCAACATTCAAAAATGAATATATTTGTTTATTATCCTGTACACATAAAATTGCTAGAAGCCTGAGCTGTACTTTTAAACACATGTGACATCACTAGAGGTATGTTATATCACGCAACATCTGTCATGCCCTCCCAAGAACTAAAAACTTGATTATCATTTTTCTGAGCAGTTATCTCCTAACTCTCAGGTTAATCTTGTATACTGACTCAAGTACTGGAGCTTCAGTAGATGTTCATCATATTGACCACTGCTGCAGTAGCCTTAGCTATGTGGGTTATATCTTGCCAGGGATTTAACAGCCATCCAACTTGCAAAGCTTCAGGGCACCTTCCAAACATTCAAACTATCAAACAGCTCAAGCTGAGCTGACTAAAAGACAAATCTGGGTGTGAATCTCTTCATAGATTTACTGCCTCCAAAAAGTACACTTCTTTGCTGCTTTTGAGGATTGAAGGTCAGCTTCTGTTTTCATTTACAAGGGAGATAAGTTCCCTTTGGAGAAAAAGCTTCCATTTTCTTAATTTTGTTGATATTTTATTACTTTCTTCTTCAGAAAAGTTATTCAGTTGTTTTGTTTTAATGGACTGTCTTGAGACTGTAACCGAGTTGAATGAAATGTTTAGTATTGTGCCATTTTTAAAGAAACAAGTTGAAAAATTATGAATTTTATAGTTAAAATGATTTTTTAAGGTGTTTTTTAAGGTGTATTTATGTATTTGAATGTATGTATTGTTCTCACTATGTTAATTACACTTAATTGATTGTAAATTGATTGGTGGGAGTGGGTACTTAAATAGAGGAACTCAGCATTTTAAACTGTTCTGAGGAAGTCGTGCTTGACATGATGAAAGCGCTTAACATTTTGCTGTGGTGAATATCGAATAAATCTGAGTTTTTATATATTCCTGGATTGTGGACTGTGTTACATTGCCCTTATTCAACAAGTGTCCTGAATTTTTTGTATTATTATTTATACTTTTAAAAAGAGAGCAATTTTTTTCCTGTTAGTTTAAAAGTCTTGTAAAGTAACTGAATTTTTTTTTTTTTTTTTTTTTTTTTGTGGTGAAATTAATTTTTTTTTCTTTTTTGGGGGGGGCTGTCATAGTGTTTTAAAGTGCTTTTCCAGTGTTTTTTTCTGTCAAAGAAGTAACTTTTGTGAACTGGTAGTGTTTACTACTAATTGCTGCTTGTCTTCCCTGGAGAAATGCATCATTTTTGGTGTGACCATGGAACAGGCTACTGGTCCCACTGTTGCTCCTTCTTACAGCCAGAAAAAGGAAAATATGTAAACAGTAAACAGTTCTTGCCACCACAGCAGGCTAGCAATTTGTCTGAACCACAGGTGAGTGATTCTGCTGTGGCTATTTGTTGTACTTCACACCACTCATTTCTTTACTCTGTATCCCTTTGGTGTGGCACCTAGAGCTTCCAAATTTTTTTTTTTATTTTTCAAATACAGTTGAATAAATTCCATAGTATTTGTATATAACATCTTAATAACTATGTACACTATTTACATCAGCCTGATACTACAACATAGCTCAATATATACAATTACTTTATATGTATATCAATCCAGTTATCAGAGTGTATCTGTTCAGTTATTGTAAAGTGTCAATCAATGATAAGACTTTTTCCCATGGATTGTTAATAAATGGCTTAGGATGAATCCTTAATTCTTTAATTTGAATTTCCAACAATGCAGTGGTCTTCAGCAGGCTGTAGAAGTCTTCTAAAGTTGGCATTGTGTTTGTATTCCATCTTCTTGTTATACACTTCCTTGAGATTGCAAGTATTCTCCATACTAGATAATATTTGACTCATTCAAATGAGGACCTTCATACACATTTAATAATACTAGAGTTTTAGATAAGTTAAATGAGTCATTAAATAAACTTGTAAAAAGTTTTTAATACCATTCCAAAATGGCTTAATTTTAACACAGTCAGAAAAAATGTGATTCCAATCTGCATTGTGTATTTGCTCATACCTCCAACATATTCCCTTTGTGGAAGAATTAATTTTAATAATTCTATTTGGAGTTAAGAATGCTCTGGGCAAGCATTTTCAGTTAAAAACTTTCCAGTATTGTGTAAAGGATGTATGTTTTATTGATAATAAAATATTTGATTTAATTTCTTTAGTTAGCTGTAATGAGTGTCCTTTTGTTATATAATTCCAATATGAAGATTTGGGTGTTGTTTTATAATTTACAGTATCTTGTAAAATTCTGAAATACTATTTCCCATGTCGTAATCATTATATATGATTTCATATAGGTATTTTGTAAGTTTAGGTATTTCTTTAAATGAAGAATTACTAATTATTCTGTATAAATCTTGCAAATGCATCAGAATACTTTGCATAGTTAGCCAATCTTGTTGTGGAATTCTGCATGTTTGCATATCCAGAACATTTAGTTCTTTGCTACATTGAAACCAACAAACAAATCCTTTCTGTTCCCAGGAATTAATTATTTCTCTATATATTTTATGTGGATAGCTCTTTGTAACTATGAATGTTGTTAAAAGATCAAACCAGATTTTTAAATCTATATTTGCATTAATAATTTTCCTAAATGTGTCAATGTAACAATTAATCATACTAGTTTTAGTGGGCTTAGTTATGTTATAATGCATACTAATACATAATATGTGCCATGGCAAATTGTTTTTATCTGTTATTTGAAATTTGTTTTGTAAATCAAATTCATTTATTGATATTACAGTTAGTAATTCTTTCCAATTTGCAGAATAATTTGGACTTATCCAATCTGAGATTATTTTAGATATTGATGCTTTTATATATGTTTCTATATCAGGAAAGTTTAATCATCTCTGTTTCCCTGGTCTGATATGATGTATTAAAGCTATTCTGTTTCTTTTCGGAAACCATAAAAGTTTTATTAGGCATGAGTTTATTTCTTTGAGTATATTCCTTTCTGGTAATAGTTGTATTGCCAAAGCTATATATAGACTCTTGGGTAGTAAAACCATTTTTATTAACTATAGTCCATCTTCAAATGTTAATATTATTTTGTTCCACTTTTCCACAGAGATTTTAATTGTATTGATGATATTATTGTAGTTTTTTTAGACTAATTCATTATTATCCTTGCATAACTCAATTCCTAGATATTTTAAGGTAGATTCTTGTTTCCCTATAATATGATTCCCCTTCGTCTGCAATTCTTTTTATTATTTAAAAATAAAAATTTTGATTTTGATTTATTGAAATGGAGTCCTGAAGTCCTGCAAAATGTGTCAATTCAAATATCTAATTCTTCTAATGTCTCTTTTGTATTGGATAATGTTAATAATATGTCATCAGTAAAGAGCATTACTTTTGAATTGTATTGTTCATAAACATCTACTCCTTTGATTTTTGTATTGTTATGTATTGAATCTGTCAATATTTCAATAGCCAAAGCAAATAGAATCAGTAACATGGGACATCCTTGTTTACTACCCTTTGTTATATGTATAGATTCAGAGGTGAAAGGACCTAACTTAACATACACTAAATTATTTATATATATATTCTTTAGTAGATGAACAAAGGAAGGAAGAAATTCAAACACCAGAATTTTGAATAAATAGTCCCAATTTAGGGAATCAAAGGCTTTCTCTATATCTAAGCCAATTGTGAGTGTTTCTTTATTTTCTTTATTAACATACTCTATAAGAGAAATTATCCTTTTAATATTGTCATGCATGTGTCTATGATATATAAATCTAGTTTGATCATTATTTATTGTTTTGGATAGTGGTGGTATTTTCATTCTGTTGGTTAATATTGTCATAAATATCTTATAGTCATTATTTAATAATGATATAGGTCTATATGAGGTACAGAGGTTTGGGGATTTTTTTTCCTTTAGGATGGTGTGATTAAGGAATATCTCCAAGGGGGTGGTATTAAAGCTTGTGACTGAATTTCTAATAGAGTTTTATGGAAGAAGGATAGTATCTTTGAAGGAAAAAGTTTATATATTTCCATAATTATGCCATCTATACCTGGAGCTTTATTATTTTTACCTCTTTTATTGTATCTGTAATTTCTTTGTAGGATATGGGTGCTTGCAGATCTAGTTTTAATTTTTCTGGTATTTTTTATATTAGAACATTTTTCATCTAGATTTAATTCAGTGATATGTATATTTTCTTTTTGGAAATGTTCCATATAGTGATTTCTATCGGCATCAAGAATGTCACCTATATCCGAGACATTTTTCCCTTTCTTTTCATGGAAGATACTTTTAATGTTATTAGCTTTTGATTGTATTTTGATTCTTATGGATAAATTATATAGATATTTGGGAGAAGTGGCCAAGGTATTAATTTTTAGTTTTTCTAAAGCTAAACTAGTTTTATGTGTTAGAATTTTGTTGTATGTATTGTTTAATACTTCTACTTTCTTTTTCATTGCTAGATGATTTTGATTTTTTTTTTTTTAGCTTTTACTGACAAAAGTTTGGATTGTAGATCTAATAATTCAGAATCCCATTCTCTGTTTTTTTTTTATACCAAGTTAGGGTTTTACCATATATGTAAGCTTTTAATGAGTCCCATATCATTATTTTATTTATCTCTGTGGTGTAATTAATATCTAAGAAGAACTGTAATTCAGATAATAACCAGGGTTTGAACTCTTTAATTTTAGTTATATATGTTGGAATTCTGGAGTTAAAGATTAATGGTTTGTACCCATTTTGAAGTTTTAATATCAATGAATTGTGGTCTGAAAAGGAGCAGGGAGTGATTGAGAAATTAATGATTTTAGAGTGTAAGTCATGGGCAGCAAATATTTTATCTGTTCTAGTTTGGGTACCAAATCTGTGATCTTGATGGGAAAACAACAAAGATTTATCTTCTTTAAATTTGAAAGTATCTACAAGATGAAATGATTCTACCCACTTGTTTAAAGCTTTTGATACAGAAGATGTACGCAGTGGTCTTTTATTTGTAGTTTCAGAAATATCAAATATACAGTTAAAATCTCCTCCTAATATTAAGTTGCCTTTATAATTTTTGGAAATGAAATCCAAGTGTTTTTAACAGCTCTTGATCCAATGCCTGGGAACCAGTATACATTGGCTAGGGTCCATATTCTGTTATTATATTTAACTATTACTAATGCCATAAGGCATTCTTTATATTCATACTTAAAAATGATTTCTGGGTTAATCACATTTGTTTTCCATAAAAGTGTTACCCCTTTTGTCTTTGTCTTATAAGTGGATTGCGCCAATATCATATATTCCTTAGGATTCCATTTGTAATTGTCATTTGTTTTGAAATTAGTTTCTTGAAGGAAGACAATTTGTGCTTTGTTCAGTTTTAAATATTTCAGTAGATTTGATCTCTTGCTAGGATTGTTTAAGCCATTGGTATTTAAAGATAATAAAGTTAAATCCATCTTAGGTTATTTAGTCTATGCATTTTTTGTTTTATTGTGACTATTAAACATTTTCCTCTCATAAATATAAAGTATATGCTTGAGCTTTTAAAGGAAATTATCAGTTTTATACTTTGAGTGTTTACCAATAAAGTAACATTTTGGTCAGGCATACTAAAAATTTTTTTTTGTGAAATAACACATTTAAACTAATAAATGTTAACAAAACTAAGGTCCACACTAGCCATGGAATGAAAATCATTTCTAATCTGATGGATAAACCTAAAGCTATCAGATTATCACTCATACCTTGACAATCCAGAACATCTGAGCTCCATAAATTGAATTATCATATGGAGAATATTTGTAATAGGAATAAACAATATTTATATTATTTTGAACAGATATAGTACTATTGTAGATTAGACAGAATTCTAATACAATATGAATGTCTACTTATTCTATAAGCAACTATTTACATGAAAGATAGATGACAAGCAATTCAATCATAGTAAAGTAGGATGTATCATATATAAAACCTCAGTAAAAGATTATAGCACACAGTTATTTAACATAGTTACCCTTATTGATGAAGTTTTTCAAAACTTATTATTTAACATAAATAGATGATAATAATATTTATACCTAATGTTTATGATACAATGTATTTTACTAGATATATCAGAAGTTATATTTCATTGTTTGCCAGCATTTAAGTAATCACTTTGTTGTTGGCTTACTTAAAGCATCAAGTTTGTTTTATGTAAACATTGATGAAAGTTAGTGCATTTTAGTTATCAGTGCATCCATCTTCCCTCCATTTCCTACACATAAGGATTTTCATATCTGTCATTTCTTAAAAACAACAAATTCACTTATTGTGATTAATGATTACAAGTTCCCTTTACATATTCATAAATTGCTATTTTATGGCATATACTGAAAGTTTTTAGATTTAAATGGCAAAATTCTAGTTTGTATAATCAGCAAAGCTTAAACTGAGTGATTATTGCCAATTTAATACTATTTGTTCAGAATGTGATTGTTACATTCTGTGACATTCCTAGTTCAGGCTTCTATATAAAACATTAGCTACCTTGGTAACAGCTTAAGCATTATGTATGGTCAAGATGCATTACAAAACCACAATTCAAGTTAAAGCAATTATATGGCTTGTTATACACATTTACTTATATGAGAAAATCATCATCCTTCCCCTTGATGTTCAATATAGTGTATGTCATTTATGACAAGTTAAGACAGTAGTGTTATTATACATAAGCCAATGTTATTAAATCCTGTCTTTAATATTTAAATTCAGCAGACTACTTCATCTTATATGACGATTATATATTTTATGTCTAGATTTATTAAAATCATACATTACATCACTAGTGTGTGTGTGTGTGTGTGTGTGTGTGTGTGTGTGTGTGTGTGTGTGTGTGTGTGTGTGTGTGTGTGTGTGTTTTGGCTGTTGCTTAGTTATTTGAGAGACCACAAGCTGTAATGTTTATTCTTATTATTAGCTCCTTCCAAGCATGTTTATACAGTCCATAGACTTTAAATTATGAGACCCTGCTAGTTTCTTATTTTTTATAAGTATATTTCCATCCTTACATACACACACATAAGTACTTCAAGCACGGGCAATAATGCCCATCCAGTTTTGCCAGAATACCATTCATGTGGTGTGTTTCCAGGCTGTTCTTAAAATATCCAAACCAATATTTGTCCTGTTCCATTTTACCAGCCTGTTCCATGCAGTGGCCACTCTGCCAGTGAACCACTCAACACACTTTCCATTCCCACAGATATTTCCATGAAGAAAATCTGATGACTCTCTAGCACTTCCCGGCAACCCCAAACACCTATCAGCTATCCCCATATGCCCAACATGTCCGAGCAAGCTCACCTCCCAGACCACTGCAAAGGGTACTGCAGAAGACCAAGTGCTCTTAGTCTTTCACAATAACTCAGACTTCTACTCTTATGTAAGTCCTTAATGTATTTGGACCAAAATACATTTTAAATATAAAATTGTGCTTATTATTTTTTTTTCCTTTGTCAAGAATCAACTTAATGAGCTAAATGAGGTGTTGGGAGACCATCAATATGTGTACATGTGGTTTAACTCATTCCCTCCAGTACAGCTCTTTTGAGTGTGTACCTTTAACTCCCAGTGGGCGTGGCTTGAGCCTTTAAAAAATGAAGTTATCACCTTACATTTCTAAGAAATACACATTGACATAGGTCAAATATCAATACAATTGTGTTTGCCTTCATGTATGCTTCAAGATAAAATATTCTGATACCTTGTATGTAGCATGGTTTTGGAATTATTAATGCAAATATGAACAAGTGATATTTGATGCCTAGAGGCGCAGTAGGAAGTAACTGCAGATGCACCTGGAGGCATCACTCGGATGTAATGAGTTAAAACAGCCCTTTTATTTTATATCTATCTATATATATATATATATATATATATATATATATATTTTTTTTTTTTTTTTTTTAAACCAAAAACGTCATTGGTGAGAATCATCTCGGAGGCTCCTTAGAGCCATTAAGCATTATTGTCACTCTGTCTCCATTACCATAGCAACCTGGGAGCGTCTGTATCTGTTAGTGTGTCTGTGTACTGCATACCAGAAGCTCTTGATGCACCTGAAGCAAAGCTTAACTTCACTGCAGCTTTAAGCCTTAATTCCCTCCCTTTCAGTTAGGCAGCAACCAGGAAAGGAACAGAGAGCAAACAGATAAAAAAAAAAACCTCCCAACAATCCACCACAACAAGAGACAACACACTCCTCCAGCCCTCCCACCTCTCAATCAGCAGACACACAAACAAACCATTCTCTGCCAAAATATCCCAAATCACAGTTCTATCCACCCCCTTCCCCTGAATCCAGGCTGAAACACCAAATGTCTCTACCTAATACACAAGCATCAGTAAACCTCGATCATAAGCCGCAACCCACAGCTTCCTGGAGATGAAAATGGCAACATATAACAGCTGTCAGACACAGCTGCATCCACATACACCATGTCAAGCTTAATCAAACAGCACTTGAAGCTATGATACCTGCCATAATTGATATTAATTATGTTTAGACAGAATAATAATGACATTTGTCCTAGCTGCCAGACACAGTTGCATCCATGCACACCATATCAGGATTGATCAAACAGCACTCGTAGCTCTGATACCTGCCATAATTGATATTAACTATATTTAGACAGAATAATGATGACATTTGTACTAAGTGCTTGCCACTATTATTTAACCAGGATACATATGACATTTCTAAATCATACTTTAACTGAAGAAGGCATTAGTCTCCATGACACCATTTTTTTTCAAAACACTCTACTGTTACTGCTATTATATATGATGTTAATTTGTTACATTTGAGTCTGAACTCTGATGAATGGTACCTTGTTGAATTAGTTAATTACTTAAATTATTATAAGTAAAATCAATGAAAAATGAACAAGATAAGTATTCACTGAGTTCAAGTAGGGGAATAGAAACTTCTGTTTGTATTATATGTTGCTTTGTTTGGCTTATATATAATGTAAATAGTAACCCATCTTGACCTACATTTGTTTGTGAAGAATTATTGGACTCTTTGAACATTCTGAATAAATCATTACTGTTTCTCAGTTGTTTAAGAATCCCTCTTTTTTTTTAAATAAAAACAGATGACAAGTGATGTACTGTATCAGTTGATACTTTGAGAGATGTAGTTGTAAGAGTTATTTTTTTGGGACAGCTATCTTGGAATCAGTTTTTTGTTTCTTCGTTCTAGCATCAGTCCAAGGATTTATTTCTGTTATTCTTTTAAGAGTAAGGGCCATCCATTCCATTTCATCTGGGATAGACACTATGTTGTTGTTTTTGATAAATATAGTAGCTTCTTCTACGTCATTAAAGGTTCTCATCTCGTTGGCAAAAAGTTTTTTTATCTTGGCTGGAAAGGCCAGCTATGCTTTAATGTTGTTTTGTTTCAACAGTTTTATTATTGGCCAGACATTTTTCCTTTGTTCTAGTATTCTGGAATAATAATCATTGTCACACCTTATCAGGCTTTGATTGTATTTTAAGGGTGATTTTCTCCAAGCAGATTTTAATATTAGTTCCTTGTCCAGAAATGAAAGATATTTTATAACTATTGCTCTAGGTGGAGTATTTGTTGAGTTGGAAGCAGGTTTCCTCAGTGCTCTCTGTGCCCTTTCAATTCCAAATGAAAGTCCCTCTTTCAAGTCTAAAATTTCAGGAATCCAGGCTGTTAAGAATGAAATAATGTCGTCACCTTCATTGTTTTCAGGCAGATCCTTATGTTGTTTCTCCTTTCCCTGTTTTCTAAGTCATTTGTTTTGTTAAGCAGCCATGTATTCTGTTTAAGCAGAAATTCTTTTTGGAATTCTTCCTCTTTGAGTCTCCCTTTAATGTCATTTACAGAAGTCTCTATATTTGTTATTTTTGTATGGTGCTGCTGTAATAGTTCCTTAAGAGTATTAGCCTGTTTCTGAGAATTTAATTTGACATTTCCTAAGTCATTTTTAAAGCCATCCATCTTCATGGATAGTTCCTGTAAGATAGATGTAACCAATTGCAGTTCTTTTTTCAAAGCAGCATCTGGATAAGAATTCATTGAGTTGTTCATATTCAGTGACTCAATATATCTCTAAGTTACTTGACAGGAAATTTTTTGCATATCTTCACCAAAATTGATATTTATGTAGTTTAGTAGTTTATCTATAGATTTCTGATGTTTTAAACTTGAAAATAATAAACTTTTCCTATATTAGTATACTAGTTTATGGAGCTCTCAAAATTCACTGCTCTCAGTTGGCCATCTAGGCTCCACCCCCACACCTAGAGCTTCTATGGACTGAGGGTTAGTCATGTCTTCTGTGGCTGTTGGAGTAGCCTTGGTGGGAAAGGGGGAGCCACTCTAGTTGGTTCTGGTAGAGGGAACAAGGAAGGTTTCCCTGTTGTATTAAAATGATGTACCCGTCCCTGGGAAAACACCCACTGCCATTAGTAACACAGTTGGCCCCATTTTTTCTGTCAAAAAGAAACAGAAAACCAAGCATGTATCTACTCCTCCTAAAATTTCTTTGGATAGGAGTAGTTTACTGGGTCTGACTCATGATTTAATTCAGGCTATTGATCCTTCTTGTGGAGTAGTTTCTGATAAAGAAGAGGGATGCCTCTTTTCCTGAAAACATTCAAGATTCTGAATCTGAACAGGAAGATGCAGGAACAGATATGTTTTTCCCTCAGTTTTCTGATACAAACTCAGAGGAGAGCTCAGTTTCTAATTATTCCTGTGGGTGCTTCTCTTTCTCTGATACTACTGGTAGAATGTGCCAGTGCTTTCATGGGGAGAATACTGAGGGTTCTCAGTCCCTTGGAAAATACTTTAAGTTGTTACAGCAGAATTTTCCCAGAACCTACACCCATTCCTCCAGAGGATTTAGAGAAAGTGTTTGTGTTACTGCCTGCAATTTTCCTGATAGTCAGCCAGCTGTCCCTAAGAAGGCAGATTAGATGTTTAAAGTTCCTCAATCTTTAAATGTTTATATGCCCTTCTCAAAGCTAATACAGCAATTACAGCCTTAGTTAACTCCACTGCTGCTAAACACCTAGTCAGTTCCAATCCTACTATTTCTGATAAGGATGGGGAAATTACTTACAGGTGTGGGGAAAAAAAGAGTATACTTCTGCAGCTTTGATTTTCAGAATTTTGAATTGTCAAGCTCATGTGTTAATGTTTCTTCTGACAAATTATGAAAGTATGAGGAATGTTTTATCCGTGGTTTCTTCTTGTGAAGAAAACTCTGCTTTTCATAACTTAGTTTCTTCTATTACACAGGACACTACTCACTGTTTGCAGTGTGTGTATGATTCTGTTGATACGTTTTCCAGGGCTATGGCCACTGGTACTGTTTCAAGAATGTTTGCATGGTTGCATTCTCAGAACCTCCCAGATGATGTTAAAATTAAATTCTCCCCTGGATAGAGATTAAGTGTTTGGCTCCTCTGTTGCAGAGGTGATCAAAAAGTGTGATGAAAGGGGCAAGTGCTCCAGGAAATCTCTTAAGATTTTTCAGCCCCCCATTTCCAAATTGTCTAAGGTATTTTTTTATTTCCTCATCCAATTTTAACAAAAAATGGAATAAACAAGTCTCAGCAAAATTTAGGTAAACAGACATTTAAGAAGAAACAGCAAAGGAGTTAAAAAAAATCTCAAACTCCCCAAAACCAATTACAGTCCAACCAGTCTGAATTAATATTTAAGAGAACTTGTGAACTCCTCCTCCTCCCCAGCCCCTTTTTACTTCCAGAAAGTCTGAATTTCCATTTTTCTATTTGATAACAGATTGTTTCATGCAAATGGGTTCTAAAAATAATTAATTACATATGGGAATGGGAGGGAATTCCTCCTTTCCATTGAGTCATTTCTCAACCTCCAGATCAGACTTTTTTTTCCACCTGCTCTTCATCACATGCTGCCCCAAGGCATGATAGAACCAGTTCCCCATTCCCAGGTGGGGAAGGCTTTAATTCAAGGATGTACCTAGTGTCAAAGAAAGAAAATGTTTGAAGACCAAAACCTGTTTGTGATAGTACCCAAATTCAAAATGTTGTCACTTCACAACCTGTTACCTCTTCTTCCTCTTTCAAGTTTCCTGGTAACACCTTCACAGCCTGTGACCTCTTCTTCCTTTTTCAAGTTTCCTGGCAACACTAGACTGAAAAGATGCTTATCATCTAATCCCTATTCATCAGATTTCAGATGGTTCTTTAGGGTTTGTAAACCTGGATCCCATTATCAGCTTTCTGACTTACCCTTTGCACTATCCACTGCATAAAGACTTCACAAAATGTCTAGCTCCAGTTATAACTCATTGCAGGCTACAGTTTATTCACATTTTTTTTTTCATATTTAGATGACTTGTTTATCTTTGTGGAGTCTTTTTCAAAGTGTCAGGAATATCTCTCTTGGGTGAAAGAACTCTTACGCAAGCTGAGACTCCAAGAGAACTTTAAAGTCTTTCTTGACTCTTTCACACAGGAGTGTGTTCCTGGGATGTCAACTAGACACCTCAGTTCAAAGAGCTTTTCTCCTACAGGAAAACTAGACCTTTATTTAGATCTATTTCTAAGGTTTTCTATTCAGACTCGGTCACTGTGAGGGAATACCTCAAGATTTTGGGTCTCGTGGCATCTATGATTCTCCTGATATCCCTGACAAGACTCCACATGAAAAAGATACAGTGGTATCTGAAATCTCTTTGATCCCAGCATCAGCACCTTTTATCTTTTCAAATCTCAGTGCTGGGGTTTGTCAGAACAGAAATCTTTTGATAGAGACAACAGATATCCTTAAATCCAGGTCTTCCTTTCTCCCACCCTGCTCCAAAGCAGCCAGTCTCCACAGACACCTCAGACTTTGCTATGGGACCAGTTTCAAATGGGGTAAATGTGCAGGGGATGTAGGACACCAAGGACTGACACATGCACATAAACATCAAGCAGATGCTTGCCCTGATCAAGTCACACAACTCTCTGAACCCTCTTTGGTCCCCTGGACCTCTTCAAGTAGTTACAGACAATACCACAGTCATGTGATACATTAAGAAGCAAGGGGGTACCAGATCATATGCCCTTTGTGGTCCAGCCATTTTAGCTTGGGATATAGCTTCACAACACAGTCTCACTCCACAGACATCCTACATTCTGTCAGAGCAGAATTGTGTGGCAGACAAGCTGAGCAGGACCAGGGCAGACCCTCACAAATAGAAAGTAGATCAGGGCTTCTTCCAAGATTTCATCCATCTGTGGGAGTTCATTGAGTTAACCTCTTTTCCTCCTCTCTGAACAATCTACTGGCAAATTTCTGTTCCAGGACTCCAGGCAAGAAGGCCTGGAAGAAGATGCCTTTTCTTTCGTTTTCTTTTCCTTGGACAGGAATGTTCCTGTATGCTTTTCCACCCTTTTCAGTAATATCCAAGGTACATTTGAAGATTCAGAAGGAATCACTCAGGATCATTGTGGTGACTTCCTTCTGGCCCAGGCAACTGTGGTTCTCCCTCATTTTGTAAATGGCCAGGGCAATTAGCACAAGCTTCCTCAAAGACTGGATCTATTTATACAAGAATAGGGGTGTTTGACACACCCTGACATTAATCATCTCCAACTGACTGGATGTTAGGGTCTTAATTCCTTTTAGGCACCTCCTTACTGAGGATGTGCAGCAGGCACTACTAGAGGCAAGAAAGCCTGCTACTAGAAAATCATATATTAGTAAATGGAAAATGTTTTCTAGTTGGTGAAAACAACATAACCAACACCCATTCAGGGCTAGTTGTTCTCTGGTTTTACAATATTTTTCTGATTTACAATCCTATGGCTTTTCTATTCCTCTATCAAGGTTTGTTTAGCAGACATTTCAGCATGTCTGCCCATGAATCCACTTCTTTCAATGCAGTCTCATGTCAAAATGTTCTTAAAAGGGGGTTTCCATAAGAGGTCTCTAAGAAAACTGGTGGCTCGTCCTTGGGGTCTTAATTTTCATTACAGAAGCTAACACTTGCTGCACTTGAACCAGCTAATCTGGCTGATCTGAGGTTCTTAACATGGAAACCAGCTTAACTGATTGCTGTAACATCTGCAAGAAGGGTATCTGAGTTGCAAGCTCTTATGGTGAGTCAACCCAATCTCATTTTCCATTGGGACAGGATTTCTGTGAGAACTAATCCTTCTTTTATGCCTAAAGTGCTATTGGAGTTTATTTTAAGCCAAACTATCCATTTCCCCATTTTCTTTCCTGAAGCTAAAATGAGGGAGAAAGAATTCTTCACAGACAGCTCAGCTACTAGCATGACAGAATTAAATCTTTCAGATCTTCAGATAACTGTTAATTTCTTGAGAAGGTAAGGAAGGACAACTTGTGTCAATAAATAGTTGTCTAAGGTTATTTATTACCTTTTGTTATACTCACCATAACAAAACTATTCCAGGCAGGGTCAAAGCCGAGTCTATCGAGGGCCTTGGTCTCCTCTATGGCTTTTAGGAAAGGGTTGGATTCTAGAATTATTCTAGAAGCTGCTACTTGGTCTCTGTACATTCTTTTACTTTATGCTTGATTCCTTCTCTAAGTCCAGATTAAGCTTTGCTAGTATAATTGTCCAGGAGCTCTTGGACTCTACTCCTTCCACTTCCCAAATGTAGTTATCCAAGGTAATCTACCATTTAGTTAAGGTGACCACAGCATTGATCAATATGATGAATATAGTACAGAAGTGCGAGTTAAAATTACCACAACAGTAGATGTTTGAATGATTAGTGATTCAGTCGCTGCTTCCTCCACCCCCCTTGTTTTTGGTGTGTTTTTCTTGACAGGGTGTGGACATTTATTTTTTCTTGTTCCTAGCATTGTCATTTCAGGGCTCAGCCTCCCGTACTGTGCTGGCAGGAAAGCTCTGAAGGGCTCTGTGCTCAAACTTATCTTTTTGTCAACTTAGCTTGAGCTGTTTGACAGTTTGTGGGTGTGGAAGGTGTTCCTGAAACTTTGGAAGCTGGCCAGCTGTTATATCCTTAGTAGGATATAACCCACATAGCTAAGACTACTGCTACCGTGACCATTTAAAAATCTATTGTAATGGTAAGTTCATCTTACACAGGTGTACTTCTCCAGTCCTGTTCTTCAGCTCAGTTCTCATACATTTTACCAGGTTGCCTATTTCTTACTTCCCCTATCTAACTAAAACATCTACTATAGCCCCTAACCAACTAGTTCATCAAAACTGCAGCAGGTGCATGAGCCTCCTCCATCTTTGTTCTCATCAACCACTCTATCAAAGAAACTATGTCTCTGAACTCTGGAGAAATCATCTGCTATACCACCACATAAAAGCAGACCTTTTAACAATTTGTCAAACTATGGGCCCATTGCAATACTATCAATGCTATCAAATATCTTTGAGAAATGCAGAAGTACAAAACTTCTTAAATTTATTTATTTACATTCATAAACCAGTGTTTGCAGTGAGAAAGATAGTTGGGAAGAAGCTAGAGATGAGGAAAGAGTCTAAGTGGGCATTCCTATACTTGGAGAAAGCATATGACAAGGTCCCAAGAAAGCTGATTTGGGCAGTCCTGCAGTGGTTTGAAGTCTCAGGAACAATGGCAGAATTACTGCAACCCATATGCAAGGACCCAATAACTCAAGTATGAACAGTGTTCGGTCTCACACTGGAGTTCCCAGTGGGAGTGAATGTGCATCAGGGTTCAGCTCTGAACCCACTGCTGTTCATCTTGGTGATGGACTATCTTAGCAAACAGGTCAGAGGGAACAGATCAACTAAGCTGCTGTACACAGATGATGTGGCATTACAGGCAGACCCTGAGCAAGAACTTCGGCAAAGGACAAGGAAATGGAATGCAAAACTGAAAGCACATGGGATGAAACTGAGTGCAGAAAAGACAGTAGTAATGACAGCAAATGTGAGACATCAGAAGAAGCTGAGAAATGAGATAGAAAGGAAAACAGCAGAACAGGTTAACAGCTTCAAGTATCTGAGAGGGGTGGTTGAGGAGAAGGGAAGTCTGAATGAGAAGGTCAAAGCTAGAACTAGAGGGGCTGCAGCCAAATGGCATAGAGTGTCAGGTGTAGCGTATGACAGAAGAATGCTGAAGAAGCTGACAAGTAAAGTGTACAAGACAGTGATGTGACCAGTACTACTGTATGGTACAGAAACTTGGGCAGTAAAGGCAGAGCATTTGAGGAACCTAGAGGTGACAGAGATGAAGGTGGTAGGATGTACACAGTGGGACAGGCAAAGAAATGAAGGCATAAAAACAGAAGCCGAAGTAGCTCCAGTTGTAGAAAATCAGGCATGAGTACTGAAGAAGCCAGGAGAGTGGCATTGGATAGAGAGAGTTGGTGACAGTTGACACAACATCCCAACCCTGTGTAGAAAAAAATGAGAAAAAGAATCGATGATGATGATGATGAACTGGATAGGTAAGCTGTCTTACATCCCTTGTCAGCAATGACCTTGGCCCAGAAGGCAAGACAGTGTACTGTTTCCTCTATCCAACATAGCCCAGCATCTGATCCACCCTCTGCACAATGTCCACTTTACTAAGTTTACAAACAGAAACACACAGGCATTCTGTCCTCACCATCATTTTAGAATTATAAGAGGTTTTTGATACAGTCTGCCACCAAAAACACGTACATAAACTTTCTTCCCTTCATCATAAGGAGACTTCACTTCACTGTTTCAAAGTTACCTAACAGAGAGATGGCTGTAAAATGGTAAAATAATTGCTCTTCCTTTTTACCCATATCTGTTGGGGTCTCACGGGGATCTTTACTCAGCCACTTACCATTAATCTATTTATCAATGTTTTACATACTCCTTCCAAACACTCTTCTGTTGTACAATATGCAGATGATTTCACACTTATCTGTTAAGCCAAAAAGTTTATCATCAGCTCAGGAATGTACTCAGCAATCATTTTCCTCTAGCAAAACCTAGCCAGATGATTCCCAACTCCTTCTGAACACAAAATGTCAATTTTATTCACCTCCAAACAACTCTCTATCAAAAAAAAAAACTTTTCACAATAACTTCATCCTGTAAAATACAAACTGTTTGCGAGATGGTAGCATTTGTGAAGTAGTATTATATGCTATGCTATTAGGTTTCATCATAGATTAAAACTTGAAATTTGAACATCCTATCCTTCAAGAAATCAAAAAATAAAATCAAAATTAGGCTTACTATACAGGGTAATACCATTCCTCACCAACCTAGCAAGGAAAACCATTGCAACCACTTAACTGCTGCTAATTCTCCTGAATGCCTGTGCAGAATTTGTCTCAGCTGTCTAAATTTTCACAGAATGTACAGTTTTTTAACTCTTCTTTTTGGCCTGTTCCTCATAAAATTTGTGGTTTTCTGATCATTGAGGACTGAAGTCACTGAATAATGACACACATATAAATTTTAGGCTTCATATCCTTTAAAAATGAATGCTAACACAAAACGTGTTATTCTAGCAACTTCCTAAGTTTATAAGAACAATATTTAAAATCTGTTCCTAGTTTTGTGCCTTTGTCCTCTCCCCTCTCCCCTATTATTTTTGGCTTTGTCCAAAGTTCTTGTGCTATGAGGTTGGGAGTTAAGCTCTGCATTATTTACAAACCTTAACACATCTTAATATATCAGATCTCAAACCTGAACAATCTTATAACAATATTTCCAGATGTTCAGCAAATTATCTCAGTAGAACTCACCATTGCATTGCACTCAGAGAGATACACTGGCTTGAGCTATCAAATCTATTAATACTCTCACAAATACTATCAACCCACAAACTAGTCTACAAAGCATTTAACTGCACTAGTCTAAAATGCATCACATAGCCATATTACCCAGGAGACAATATACATTTAAATAATAAAAAAAATCACAGAAGAGTCTCATTGTACTCAAATTGGCTCCAGAAATGGAATTCTATGCTAGCTTGAGTGAGACATACCAATAACCACACATTGTTTAAACCAGAACTCAAAACAACACCTCATACATATAAGACTCTGCCCTTGCCTATCCCCTGGGTAAACCCAACCAACTATTAAAGGGTATATTCTCTACCCATGTATCATCAGACTAAATACAAACCTACTCTTGATGAATGTGACCATATAATGCAAATAATCTGTACCAGGTGATCTTAAACAACTCATCTTATGGTCACCCTTACCTGCTTCTATCAACTCCACTCCCCATCTCACAGTCTGTCTTAACCTGCTCTTCACAAATTCGTATCACTCAGAAACCCTGTCTGCCTTACCTTCCTCTCCAGCCACAAAGAACCTCTTTTTTTCTATTATATTCTGCATCTTTCTTCTCTTTTCTTCTTACCCCCACATATCCTTCACTTGCTGTCGGACTCTTATGCCCCTACTCTTAATTATCAGACACCTATCATTAACTACTCTGTACTTCAAATAGCTAGAGTATTAAGCATGTAAGAATGTCTCCTGACATTTATACATTCACTGACTGCTTGTATAGAATCCTTAATGTTTTCATCTAGTAGCCGTATGGAAATCCATATAGCCGCATGATTGTATGTTCTTTCCCAATATGTATTATCTGTAATAATGTGTATTATTCTAACAAATGTATGTTGATTAGTCTTTTTGTAGCTTTTCTCCCTGGGCCTTCACTGAAAAGGGGTATTTTCTTGCCCAGTTAGGTTTTCCTGGAAAGCAAAAGCAATGAATAAATAAATGTTACTGTACCTTCCTCCATTTTCTGTGCCCTCCATATTACTATTATAGCTTCTTTCGGCTTTTCCCAGTTAGGGGTCGCCACAGCGGATCACTGGCCCACTAATGATTGGCAGTGGTTTTTATGGTGCAGAGTTGCAAGCCTGATGCCCAACCTTCACAGAAGGCACATCCACATGCGCCTACCTGCATGTCTTTAAGGTGTACGTAACAACACAGAGGACATGCAGACTCCACACAGAAGGAACTCCAGCTGAGAATCGAACCGAAAAACCTCTTGCTGTGAGGCAACAATACTAACCGCTGTACCAGTGCAGCTATAAAAATAATTGTACCACCTGTATTTCCCTTCTGTGATGAACCAATATAACACTATGCCCGGTCATTTCCTTATTTGGCTGGTTGAATGGTTCCTCCAAACATTCGGTTTAACTTCTTAACTTGCTGATGTGGTTTTCATAAACCGAGTATCTATCACAATGACTTGTGGGATTGAGGTAAGTGAGCCAATGTTGGATTTAATTCATTTTGAGTCTCCTGGCATATTTGTGATATTGACCGCAATGATCAATTTCTCACAGAAACTATATTCTATTTTTATTGTTTGACTTCAACTAAGACCATACAGGATGTAAAGATAACATACCATTTGTCTGTCAACAGCATATGCTTAGTTACACATTTCATGAATTCATGTCTCTATTGATTTTACAGACTGTGTTCATTTAAGGCTGTCCTAGAAGTAGAGCAGCTTATGTAAGTCACAACACACCCCGATGTATATCCTGGAAAGAGCCATTTTATTGGAATTATGACTGATGGAGATCTCTTAGTACAGCTCCATAAAATATTCAACTCCATACATTTAAGCAATAACCCACATTTGGGTGTGGGTAATGCTGGATTTACCTATGGTTGGTGTGGTTTGGTCACGAGCCAACCGTGGGTAAATCCAGCACTGCATTGCTATTATACAATGACATTATTTAAGAAACAAAATACTTATTTTTCTTAAATAATGTCTTTGTATAATACTTCTGTGCTGCCCTTCCACAATTTTCTGGTATTCTGGGGCTTTTTCTGATGTGCTGCACATGCGTATGGGACTTGGATTCCAATGCTTACCAAGAACATCAATGCTTTGGAAAGGAAGCAACAGAGAAAAGAAGGTCTCTGTTGCTCCTTTTTTCTTGTTTTTTCTTTTTTTTTTTTTTTGAATTAAGTGTTTCCAACAGTTTAGGGGTAGGAGAGAGGCAGAATGGAGACTATACAAAGAAAATCAGGTACGTGTCTTTAGTTTTAAATAACATACCTGATTTGCATAGTATTTCCTTCAGCCTGTCTTTCTCCTATGTCTGGAGTCCAGATTGCAGATTTTTTTTTATTTTTATTAAAAAAAAAATAAAACTTACAGAATATAACAATGGAAAAAAGTCTGGGCAACCGGACCTTTTTCCATTGCTGTATTCTTGGATTTACAACGGGCACGCTGGTTGAGCTGGCCAATCAGCGTGATCATTTTAGAATATTAATGGCCAATCATTGTATAATCTATGATATTACATGTAATTGCTGCCTTTGTATTCAAAACCGTGATCCTGGTTTCCACAGCTATAACTTGTTGAGAGAATACCACACATTCTGCTAGACAATTCTTTTATTATCACTAAAAAGTAAGCTTTTTAATACAGATGAACTAATTGAGATGACTTATCAAAAAAGAACTAAAAAATGTCTTACAAAGTAACTGCTTTCACAGAAATATGCTGCCTTATATGCCACCATGAGTTTGATTGTACAAGAAAAAAGGTAGAAGTGTATTTTAAATGCTTATTATATAACATTATTTAAACATTTATAGAGATAAACTACAGGTAAGTAAACTGGCATAATAGATATAGCCAAAAATATAGTATTTTTGAAGAGGCTTTTGGAAATGCATCTCAGAGATCTTATTGGTTTCTGATAGGTGATTTAAAACATGTCATACCAAAAGTATACTAGCTAAGGATGGTACTGTTTGCTATATTACTTGCAGCAAATATAAGGAAAAGAAACCTTGCAAAAAACACAGATATGCACGCACACACATACACACACACACGCACGCACACACACACACACACACACACACACACACACACACACACACACACACACACACACACACACACACACACACACACACACATACCTCTCAATCTCCTTTTTTTTCACTAAATATTTTTTTTTATTATTTCAAATAAGATGTCTTAAACATTACATGAAATAAAGATAAATAACATATTTACAATTCTAAAACATTACTAACTTCAAACCATTATATAACTATTTACATTGGTGTCTATGCAAATAACATTGAAATTCTATATTATGTAAAGTTAGAAACATAAGATGATATATCTTCTTCGATATTTTCAAGTATTTCCAGTACTTTCATCCAAGAGTAATAGTAAGAAGTAGATCTTTTAGTTCTGTTCTTCACTGTTAATATTTCCATGTGAGCAACTGTTGTTGTTAAAGTCTCAAATTCCTTGAACGTGGCTAAGCCTCATTTTTCCAGTGTATAGTTATGATTTTACGTGAAATAGCCAATAGTGACCATAGAATTTTAGTGTCTTTTTTGTTACACAGTTTGGAATAGGAGAGTTGAATAAAATTAAAGACTTTGTTAATTGAAAATTATCATTATAAACAGTCTGAAAAAATAATTAATGGATTTCCAGTACATATTGAGACATATACATTCATAAAAACATGCTGCCAATCTGCTTTTATCTTGGTATGGCATCTCCAACATTGATCTTCAATAGAATACATTTTGGCTAACCTATGGGGTGTATAGAAACTTCTATGTAGATATCTCCAAGTGAATAATTGCCAGTATTTTGATAATGTAGAAAATTTGGAAGATTTTAGAATATTACTTTTTCTTCTTCAACTGGAGGATGTTTGTTTATTAAAGTATAATAATCCCAGTATGATTTTTCATGATAGTTTTTGTTTTTTAACAATTTTATAGATATTAGACAAATAACCTGTACCCTGATAAGGCTGTTTTGTGATAAGAATAAGGTATTCAATGAGTTTTGGAGCTTCATGTCTAACTGAAGGTTGCATTTGTTCTATTTTATTTATAAGAAAATGCCTTAGATTTTGTAAAAACAGCCAATTGTCTTTATTTATATTATAATTATAAATTATCTGTTCCTTTGTTAGAATTTTCCCTTTCTCTATAAGTTGATGCCAAAAGAGTAATGTTTCTTCTTTAAGTATATTTATTTTAGATATTTGGAATGTATCTAGAATATTTGGTGTAAAAGCTATAGGAAAATAAGAAAAATCCAAGAATTAATATTTGGTATTTTGTTTATATATGTTCTGAACACTGAAAGTGTAGAGCTTACATAGTTTGATGGCAATTTATTAATATTATTTATTTTCCTAAAAATAATCTTTTAACATCCATATAACTGGTGATGGTATTACTGTTAAGTTGTCTTGTATGTGATTATAATTGATTTCTATGTAAATCTGCTCATGGGCTTGTTTCCATATAGGTGTGTATGAATTATTTAACCATAGTGTTATGTTTTTAATACCAGATGAGGTAATATATAAATCAATATCCGGTAAATTAATTCCACCATCTTCCCAATCTGGCAAATGTTTATTTAAGGCTATACGGGGTTTATTTGGAAACCATAGAAAATTTAAAATTAGTTTATTGTGTCTTTGAATAATATATTTGGGAGGTGGCAATGAAAAATGTTGTATTAAGTATAATATTTTGGGAAATATGTTTATTTTAATAAGATATAATCTGTCTGCTGTTGAAAAGATATATTTATTCCAGTAACCAATTGTTTGTTCTATTTTGTCTAGTATTTTATTATAGTTAAATATTAGAGAATCTGTTAATTCATTGAGTAGATTTATTCCCAGATATAATAATTTACTTTCTGTTACTATATATTTGGAAAATCTTTTGTTTATATTATTTTTTTTTTACAATTACAGGGCATAATTTTAGTTTTGTTTTCATTAAAATTTAAGCCTGAAATATTTTGAAATTTATTCATGGAGTTAAATAGAGCATTCAAAGACTCATTTGCATCTGAGAGAGTTAATAGTATGTCATCAGCAAAGAGTTGGATTTTAAGGTTTAACATTTTATTAATACAAATGCCCTTTATGTTATTGTTTGATCTGATTTGATTTGCAAAGGGTTCTATGAGTAATGCAAATAACAATGGTGATAAAGGGCAACCTTGTTTAGTTCCCTTTTTATTGTTATAGGGCCTGATCTATATGATCCCAGTTTAACATATGCAGTAGATTTTTCATATAGTATTTGGATAAGATTATTAAAATTAGAAGGAAAGTTATATTCTTTTAAAACTAGTGAAAGAAAGTTCCAGTTAACCGAATCAAAAGCTTTATTAATATCTAATGAGATTACATTTAAATTTAGGACTTTATGTTTGCTATAATCTATTAATGTTAGTATTCTTTTAATATTATCTGAAGTATTTCTTCCTTTAATAAAGCCTGTTTGATCTTTGTGAATTAAGAAAGGAAGAAAGTGTTTGATCCTATCTGCGTATATAGCCATAAACATCTTGTAGTCTATATTGAGTAATGATATTGGCCTATATGAGGAACACTGTTTTTCATCTTTATCTGGTTTGATAATTGGGGATATCAATGAATATTTCCAAGAGGGTGGTATATTCAAATCTTTATTGGCTATATCATATACTTTTAATAATAAAGATATGGCTTGATTGGGTATTAATTTATACATTTCTGGTAGCATATTGTCTGGGCCAGGTGCTTTATTTGTCTTGAGCTTTTTAATTTGTGATTTTAATTCTGTCATATTGATTGGTTTGTTTATAATGTCTATTTGTTCTTGTGTTAATTTAATATGAATATTGTTTTCTAAGTATTTTTTATATCCTTAGTAGGTGTATCTTGAGTATTTATGGAATTATCAATGTTAAATTGGAGTCTGAATGCTTCTAAAATATCATTTAGTTCTGTAACTCTTTTGTTAGTATTGGGAATAAATATTTCTTTTATTTGCTTAGATTTAATTATTTTTTGTTCTATTAGTTAAGTATCTCAGGTGTGCTGAATTAGTAGAGTATGAGTTTATTTTTATCTTTTCTAAGTTAATCATAATCTTATGGTGTAGCAATTCTGTATACTTCTTATTGATTTGTGTAAGTTCTTGAACTTGAGTAGCATTACCCTTTTGTATTTCCAGTTTCAATTTATCTGCTTTGTTTTGTAAGTCTAGCATATCTTTATTCCATAACTTCCTTTTATTTATGTACCAGGATAATATCTTCCCATATGTAACTGCTTTTAATGAATCCCAGACATATATTTCTGAAATATCTTCTGTGTAATTTATTTCTAGAAAGTTTTTGATTGTTTCTTCATAAAATTCTTTGAAATCTCTCAATTTTGTGATATAGGAAGGTATCCTAGTAATGGGATTTGAATAAAATGGTGTAAGCTCTATCTCAAAGACTATGGCATTATGATCAGATAAAGGACAATTTATGATTTTGACTTTGTCAATTTTTGTTATTAGGTCATTGGCAACATATATTCTATCAATTCTAGAGTTAGTTTTATATCTATGAGAATAAAATGTGAAGATTAGTGAGTCTGGTTCTGCAAATTCATTTATATCTTTTAAATACAATGTATCTACAAATTTTGATAGTGCTTTAGAGATGGGTTGTTTTCTTCTTTTGGATTTAGAATCTGTATCTTTTTCATTCATTATACAGTTGAAGTCTCCTGCCAATATCAGGCTACCCTTAGTTAAATGAATTATCTCTTCAAAATGCTGTTTAACTGTTTTTAATCCTAGTCCTGGGATCCAATATAGATTTACTAACGTATAGATTCTCTTATTTAACTCTATTGAAACTAGACAAAACATACCTGATGTATCTTGATGAGTAGTAATTAGTTTAGGTGTTATAGTTGAGTTGCGAAGTAGTATAGCTACTCCTCTTTTTTTTGTTTTGTATTGAGAGTTTATTAGTACTGTGTAATTATTAATATTTAAGTTGTTTATATCTCTATCTAATAAGTGTGTATCTTTTAAAAAGACTATTTGTGGTTTATTTAAGTTTATGTACTTGAATAGGCTTCTCCTTTTATTACTATTATTTAGACCATTAACATTTATGGATAAACATTTCATTTCCTAGTTTTGAGTTTGTTTTATGTGTGAGTTTATGTAAATATTGTTTATTCTTAGTTCCATCTTGGATACAGTATTCAAAAAGTTTTTCTTGTATGATTTTTGCATGTTTCTGAGTGACACCAAAGTGATAGAATAAAAAAAACAAAGAACTTCCAAACTTGTAATTCTTAACCTTAAAAACCATTCCCTATTGCTATGAGGTAATATACCTCTTCGTTTGGTTAGTGAATCTAACCAAACAAACTTTCTACCCTCACAAATAATATTTAGATCAGTTTCTCTTATCCTCTTAGTTTTAAATAAAGATAATTGAATAATATATTAAGATAATCTAATCAGCTAAAATATATACATATATTCTTTACTCATCTTATTGTAATTCAATAATACTTACTTCTAAGCAGGTTTCAAAAAGGTACAAATATTTAGATTAAGGTAGTATCATTTCAAAATAATTTAGGGTATTAATAAACATCATGTTAAAATCTATAACTGTATATTTCATACATCTGTTGAAAACTATTTACTGGCATTACTGTATAATACAGTACATTGTTGTGCAATTGTTTTAGACTACTCAAGTCCGAAACCAGTGTTTAAATTAATATTTGCAAAGTCATATTGGAATAAAAACATGAATAGTTCTGAAACCACATCATATTTCATGTTTAACATAAACTGAAATGCGATACAATGTATAAGTATATTAATATTTCTTTAGTAGACATTAAATATGTTCCTCTGATTGCATTTTTCAGCTTTTCAATGACAATTCCCATGGCTGGAGACAACAAGATCACAATTTAGACAGCTCCCTTATCCAAGAGACCACTCATAATGTTGTTACCTGATTGAGGGTCTTGTTGCCAACACTTCCATCAACCCTCAGAGGGACCCTGCACAATGAAAACTGACGCAGTACAGAGGTAAAACTGCAGCGCACTTGACCACACCCTCAAAGCAAACATCTATGTATATCACACATCAACTCCCACAGCTTAGACTTGACACCCAACCAGTGCGTCTATCTGCTGACAACAAGTGCTGGAGATACAATCCTGACCTACTCAACACCAGTAATTCAATCCTATGACTGAACAAAAGTATACTGGAGAACACATCAAAACAATGGAAGCTGCCAAGATTCAAACCACCATGTACGAAAATATTACAGGCCAAAATTCCCAACCCATTTTGCAGCAAAGAGACAAAACGTATTCAAACCATGGGGTAACACCTTTACCACGTCAAAAAGGTGTCCAAGAAGCTTGTTTTTCCTCCAACATCGGAGGACAGCCACGATGATCCATGCACTGCAAGAGTACAATTTTATCCTGGCAATTACTTCACGACTGTATATAGAAACATTTAATCCAAATCATTAACTGGCACCACAACAATATTTCTCAGAAAAGTTGTTTTACAGCCAATGACCAGACAGAACGCATCATTGAGAGGATACATTTATCAAATGTCAAGTGCCCCAGCCATAATACAAGTGTCTCCTCAAATCAATCCCCAACGAATCTACTGCCCACCAAACTTGCAGACCAATACTGGCATCCTTTCATGCAGTCACATTGAAACACAAAAATACAGGTCCGCTGATCAGGAACAACCAGGCTCTCAACTGCCAGACAACACACCCGTCTGCAGAAAGGTCCAAGAATCATAGTTGCATTGTCAAGCATCCTTGTCCACACTAACAGTAACATGATATACCCGCATACACTAGTATTGTGTCATTCTTGATAATGTAAAAAGCCAGGCAATATTATAAGAAGGATGAAGCCACAGCCAGGCAACATAACAAGAAGAGCACAGCTGCAGTCACCATTCAGATGAGCAAACGGGAACAGCATAAGCCATCTAAGGATGGATAGCCCGTTGAGTACCTGTCACAATGCATGCCCATAATGCATGGCAACCCAGTAACAAATTAGGGTGTGGGCTAAGCCTCTCCCCCTTCCACTCAAATCAGATCCAACACAATATGTGTGTAGAACACAGATGCTTCGACAAAGCCCAAAGCCACATGGGATATAAACATTGTATAATTGACACATCGGGTCAAATCCACTGTTGTTATGTTACTCATTATAGTTGCCTATACAGTCATTGCTTCCACTTTCTCCATCTAGTATACCATACCGCCATCTAAATGTTTGATTTGCCAAATGCACATCCAACCTTCTTGTTGCATCCCACCTGCCCACCCGAGGGCATACCTTGGCAGCAGGACATCAGTAGTATTCTGCAGGAGAACCAGCATGGGAAATGGCAACCCTCCCCAAAACAAACCTGTCAGTTGCTTGACATTTACTAGTTTCTTTACAGAATTTGTAAAACAGCAGTGATTTTATTTGCTGATGATTAATTTCTGCTTTTTAAACTCTGCTGTATAAAACATAGTAAGGGATAGCTAAAATGTCTGGAAATCTAAACTGATAGAAAGACAAGCAGATATATGTCCTTATCTATCAAGGTGCTAGAAGACATCAGTAGCCATAAACTGAAAGTGCTTCAAAAATAAATATCTGTGTATATTTATATGAACCTTTTATATTATTTATGTTTCCTTAGAAGGAATTTAGGTTTCTGTATCTTTAAATGTGAACCTAGCTTATTTTCTGACTAGACGTCAATTAGAAAGAGTCAAGGGATGGCGTACACAAGTAAATGCGACAAGCAATAAGTAACTCAAGCTTCTAGTGATGTTTGTGGCTGTTAAATTGTCTCGAGAACCAAGCGGGGAAAAGGTATGTGTTTTTTCTTTTTTCTTTTCCCTCCTCTTATTTGGTGACAAACTCATGTAGTGTGCACGCGAGCACTCTAGTTTACGGAGTAGTGTTCACAACTGTCAAACTTTGCATTTTAAACATGCTATGCCTTATTTCTCTACAAAAGAAAAGACAACAGGATATCTAAGCTAGTCACAAGCATCTTTCAACTCCGGATGTCTGGAGCCACAACACATATGACTTATAGCCTCAAAATATCACTTAAAACATATTTTTCACTGGACTATATCAGTATGTGCATATGGGTCAAAGGCAGAACATCTTTTAAGATTATTTAAAGTAGACTTCAATACATTCTAACTGAAATACTTCATTTCAAAAGCAACACATTTCTGCCCAGCATTAGCGTTTATCCAAACAGGGACACTTTTAACTTATAAAAAGTAATACTATCAGGGATGTAACTAATAATAAGTTATACAGCAGCCATTACTATACCTATTAAGCAATATAACCATATACTGATTAAAGTATTATAAGTTAATGAAGATTTAATAAAAAGAAGAGAAAATAAAACAACAAAACACAGAGAGAGAAAATAAATAAATAAATAAATAAATAAATAAACTATTTGGGAACATTATTATGCATTGATTACTCTGATTAAGAATATGAAAATAATAGATGGATAATAATGAAAAATAGAGTAATGTTTAAATTATGCTTAGTATATTGATGTGATTTGAGATAAATGTATTTACATTTATGCTAATTTTGACATTTAAAATATAATTGAAAACAGTACCTGCTTTGGTGTAACTTGAAGACAGTAAGAACTTTTCTTTTGTTGTTAGTATTATTATTTAGATTTTACAGAATATAACATATATAAGATTATTTGTCCTTTAGTTTTTTTTCTTTTGCTCAACAGTTTTCCAATTATTTACTTCAGCATTTCTCTTCAGTGTACTTATTGTCCAGTCCATAGATTCTTCATGTGTTAGGATGTTGTTGTTGGTAAGGTATTTTATTGCTGAATCTACTGTTTCAAAGATTTTTATTCCATTTGGTAGAAAAACTTTCAGTCTTGCTGGAAATAAAAGATGGACTTTCAGTTGCTTTTTCTTCAAGGTTTTTTATTGGTAGAAATTCTTTTCTTTTGAAACCACCTTTGTAGAATAATCATTGTCAAATCTTATTAATGAATCATTGTATTTGATGGGAGAATTTGCCCAAGCATTTCTTAATATAAGATCTTTATCTTGTGTAGAAAAAGTCTCACAATTATAGATCTCGGCTTGTTCTTACCGGAGAAGAAGCATTTCCAGAAGCTGCTAGTGATCTATGCCTGTTCTATACCATATGAAAGAGCTTCAGGTATTTTTGTTACATCTGGTATCCAGGTGGTAAGAAAGTTTATCATATTGTCCCCTTCAGATTTTTCTGGTAGACCATATATTCTAATCTTATTTCTTCTTGTTCGGTTTTCCATATCATCAAGTTTTTCAAGTAAATATGTATTCTGTTGAAGTAAGAATTCAGTTTGTTGTTCTTCTACTTGAACTCTAGTGTCAATGTCACTTAATGACTGTTCAATAAGTGATATCTGTCCTTTCTGCTGTGTAAACATTTCTTGAAGCTGTTCCAGTTGTTGTGAGCACTTTTCTTTAAAAGTATCTATTTTATTGTCCATCTTGTCGATTTTTATTGTAAGTTCCTGTATATTTGTAATGAGAGACTGCAGTTCTTTTTGAGAGAAGAGTCTTGTGCTGTATTCCTTAGATGACTCATGCTGTAAAGCTGATATTGGTGCTGATTTTCCAGTAATTAATTTGACAGGAATTATTCAAGTTCTGACAATAAAATTTTTCTTATAGATGCTCAGAGTTATTAGAAATAAGTTAGTAATAAAAATTTCTTCAAATTAAATATTATTTTGTAAAATTCCTGTCAGGAATTGTATTGAGGTAAGAGAGCTGAAATGAAGTGCAGCTATCAGTTCAGCATCCTAGCCACGCCCCCCCACCTCTCAATCTCCTAATGCACAAATTCTGGACAAAGCTTGACAAAATGGGGGTACAAATAGGGACATATTTTGAATATTGCTCATAAACTTAGAGAGTTGCTAGAGTAATGGGATTTGTTTTAATATACATTTTCTGAAGGATTAGAAGTCTGAAACTCAAATGTATGTCATTATTTAGTGACTGCAATTCAGAGATCATCCCAGTGCCAGGGAGAAAGAGGAACAGGCCAAAATATGTGCCAATTATCTGGACATTCTGTGAAAATCTGTACAGTTGAGAGGTATAGACAGTCACTCACACACCCACACCTGAGCTCATACACACACAGATACACATACACACAAACACACAAGAGCCCCCCCCACCCCTTACCCAAATGCATTGACAGACACACTCATGTACTGACAAACAACCCTACTATCCTCTCACTAACCACCCCCTACTGTGACCACTCAGGCAGACACACAGTGATGTATTCATCCCTATGCACACACTCACATATGCAGCCACACATGCATCCCACCAACTGCCCGCAGCACTACATACTCATTAAATTCCTCAGCTGTTACATCTAACTTGATCTAGTCATTAAAAGTAATGGATGAATACAAACACTTGGATGTGCTATTTAACTTGGCCAGCAGACCTACCTTCCAATAAAAGAAACAGCATTTGCTTAATGAACACAGCAGTGTATGTGAGCAGATTGGAAGGAAATCTTGCGCTCCCAAAGCTGATCATATCGCTATAAAGCTGCATGTTTTTGAGGCTTGCGTTGTAGTTTAAATAACTTTATACTGACTTTGAAGGAGATGATTTCTCTGTCTTGTGCCTGGCTACAGACCTGCAGCACTGTCCTATGTAATGACCTTAGTACTCAGTATGGCCAACTTTCCAAGTGGGTTAGCAATGCTCTTCATTTACTCATGGACATCTGCTCATGTTCAGTACACCACAAGCTGACCTGGTGCTTTCTAACATCAGTAGGAACTTGTTCTGCTACTCAGTATACTATGAATTATTTATGGCCTTTTTCTCTGCATTTTCCCACGTACTTACCTCTGTGTACTGCCTGCCATCTCCATCATTCAGCCCATTCACTTTTACAGTATTTGTGTCCATTGCCTTTCAAACTGAGGCATTTTTAAAATAAAAATATTTACTATGATTAACATCAAACTGGGCGTTTTGCTAAATCACAAAACTATACACTTGTGTTCTTGTGAAAAATGTTGGTTATCACCATGGGGAACAAAAGTAAAGTCAGGTGAAAAATCCAGAAGATTCAAAGAACACCATGATGGTATGATTGTGCCAACAAAGAGCTATTTACTCCTACCTATATCATGCCTTAGATGTGAGATCACTTTAATCAATCAGAAAGTCATCAAAGTTTCTGTACAGGTAGCTTGTCATTTGAATAAACACACATAAAAAAAACTGTCTCTGTCAGCTGAGTCTTCTTGGAGACAATAAGTCAGCTGCTTAGTGTTCACATTAAAAACAGTCAAATGCGTGGCTCCTGCTTTGGTTAATTATCATCAGAAACAAAACACAGTGCCATATTCACAGTATGTGGTGGATGATCAGCTTGTACATTTCCAGCACATGCTAATGCCTAACTGCCCCTACTGCCTCGGGCGTGTATTTTTGACATCCTACATGATCTGTGAACAGCAGTTATCTTTCATGTGTTTTCCAGTAGCATTAACAAAACTGTTGTATTCTCTGACAGTGTTACTAAGCATAACAATGAGGTTTCACATAAACGTATTCCATAATGTGAAGGGTTACAAAGTTAATATGTTTTTATTGCAAGACCCATAAAGACATCATTTTCAGCATATCTCAGCACTAATACTTTGGAATTTGGTCCCAAAATAGGTCATCCTGGTTACAAATGTGGTGCTTGTTGAAATAATGACCAGTTTCTTGGATACACAAAGAAGTATACTGCGCTGACTCTCAAAAAAGCTCCTGTGTGGTCCGTATGCTCCACTGGACACATTTACACCTTTTCCTGCAAACCAGTGCAAATTTCATTCTGAATTCATAACTTTCATTGAAATCTCCTCTCAGCAAATAAAATCCATGGTTACTACAAACTAATTTACTTTCATACATCCAATCAACAGTAGTTCCTTCTGAAGGATGAGGTCTGCAGATCACCCTTGCTACAAAACCTGCATTTTCTGTTAATTCTTCACTGCACTGACTAAACTCCATGCTCTTATGTTGATTTAAGATGTCCATTTAAAGTAAACTAGATGATAATTGTGTATACGTGTGTCCCTACTACGAGTAAGCAATGACTCACTGATAGCTTTGTATGGGTATATTACTCTGATTAGCTAATCACACACCAGTGTGTCCACCTGGCTAAACACGGTTAGGAGGAGAGTTTACTAATCTGACTGCAGAACCATTGTATTCTATATTAGTTCCATTAGCTTTTATAATCTTGCATAACAGATCTGACAATGGGTTTAAAAATTAATGCAATATCCCTCACTTCTGACAATATAAAAAAATCAGGATGCACTTCTTAAAATTGGCAAAGGAAGCATTTCAACAAAATATTTTTTTCTGTACTAGTTAGAGCTCTAATACAGATGTTCCATAATTATCTAATTTATAGTGTACTAAGGCCATGTTTAAAATTGGCTTCCTAGCTCGTTTGTGTTGTGGCATTTTTTGTCTTCAATTTATTTTTCTTATTTGCAACTATTTTTTTTATTTTATTTATTTTTTTTTTTAGGATATATACTTTTAATGAAGACATCTCAGTTTCCAGGTCTCCTAAATAGCCTTATAAAATATTGTGACCATTTCCTGCATTTCTTACAATGCATCATAGGATCATAGGAGGTTACTAGGCTAACGGCCTTGGGCCCTCACAAGCATAGCCAAGTTCAACCTGTGTTCCCAAGGGTGTCTGGTTATAGGATAATGCTTTTAATAGCCTTTTAAAAGTGAAACTTTTGGGATCCAATTAAAGCACTTTTGCAACAGCAACATTTTTTCTGTAAATAAAATTCTAAATATATAACTGGACTTGACTGTGGTACCATGAAATCCATGTAAGCCATGACCAAATTTTACTTTGTATTAATATATACAAATTAAGGTCTGCATCCACTTTCCTTTTGACACTACTACAGTTTAGATGCCTCTTAACAGGGCATATATGATGCTTCAAACACCTTTTCAAGCAAGAATAATATATTTTGGTATTGATGATTCTTTATCACCATAGTAACAGTTTCACACTGACATTTTGTGACTATCATATAATTATATATAATCAAGGTTTTTACAGCAATTGTTAAAGTTTCATCATTTTTTGGCAGCAGTTTCCAGAGAGCTGAGTACACAGGAAAGTATCCATCATCATCTCCCTAATACTATAGAAATTCCCAGCCTAGGATCTCAACAGTGTTTAGGGAAGTCATCAGAGACTGCATTCATCCTGCTGAGGAGGAGGAGGATCTTTTCTTATGGAAACCTACATCAGCCATTTATACAATGATGCTTCAGTGGGATGTAAACAATGACGTCTTCTTCCCCCCAATACACATTCTTTGAGCTTGATTTCTGAGGCTCAGCATCTCTGAATGCTTTAAACCCTAAGGTATCAGCTATACAACAGGCATACCTCATACCCACCAATCAGAAAAGAACACAGGGCATTGTCCACTTCATCCTTGTTCCCTGCCTAGGTATCTTTACCTCCACAATGAGTTCACTTCCTAACTTGTTACTGTTGATATAGCTAAACACCCTGTCCCTGTACCATGATGAGCCAGCTATTGGTCCACCATATCAGAATACAAATAAATTGTGTAAAAAACTCACATTATTGTCAGCATAATGCTCACCTTTGGATACTTCCATCAGTGGTAGTCCACATATGAGTTCATATTCATAGTTTCATTGCCAAGCAAAGCCTTCTATGAATTATTTTAGAATGCCCCCATAGTGGATTGAACAACACAATGCCATTTGTCTTGAGTAAAAGTGGCAGCTGAACCATCTCTATATATTATTCCTTTTTGTACTGATGGCAATTCACTTTCCCCCTTGCCTTTTTAAAGCATTTTTGAATAGCCTCTTTTACTTAAAAATATTAATTTTGATCAGCAATCATTTTTATGGCACTTGTCATTGTAGTATTATGTTTTAAACAAATAAATTCACTAGGCAAATGACCCCAGAGGGTCTTTTTAAGCATAGTCATGCTTCCCAAAGGTGAGGATCAAACCCTGTATTTTAGGTCTGTAAGGTAGCACCTTAATCATTATGCCAGTCCTCAATAAAGTGAACTGAAGAAGTGGTTTTAGGTTCATAGGTGAATACTGAAATATTATGACATTTTATTTTCTGACTCCATTCTATAAACAGGTTTACATATGCCAAATACAGAACGTCATTGATGGTTGTGACATCAGCAGTATTGTCCAAGTAGGCTATATTAATTATCAGCTGTTAAAGTGATTTATGTAACCAGCATCCTTAACATGGGTTATTTTTTGCAGTGACAATATCTCTAGTCCTTAACAAGGGACTACATTTCTGACAAACTGGCTTCCTACAACCATATTAAACTGAAAAATTGCAACAGTTTCACATTAAGGTCTCTTATTCTATTTTCTGAAATAATTCAAAGAAGGCATTGCTAGACAATGTAATAAGTCATCCAGTTTTCCCACTGTATACGTATTATCACCATGTATGGTAGCAAATAAAATAGGGTCGGGTTTCATATGCAGATCAAAATATTAGGTGAGTTAGGGGAGAAGTGGCTCCAGTGGGTACTCATAGCAGTATGGACAAATAGGCATACCCCAGATGACCGGAGATTAAGCATTCTAGAGTGTACAAGAATAAAGAGGACATTCACAACTGTGGGCAGGATAGAGTTATCAAACTCCCGTCAAACTGCATGAAAGTTCTGAGAGGATTATTGATAAACAAATATGCAAATTAGTAAAAGTAAATTGGGAAACCATATGACAAGTTATGAAGAAAGCTAATATGGGCAGTCCTGTAATGGTTTGAAGTCTCAAAACAATGGCAGAATTAGTGCAGGATATGTACAAGGACCCAATAGCACAAGTATGAACAGTGTTCATATTAGAAGAGGGGTTCCAAGTGGGGGTGGGTGTGCATTAGGGTTCTGATCTGATCCCACTGCTTTTTATACAGGTGATGGACTAGATTAGCAAACAGGTCAGAGGGAACAGATCAACAAAGCTGCTGTATGCAATGTGGCATTAGATGCAGACTCTGATTAAGTACTTCAGCACATAACAGGGGAATGGAATGCAAAATTGATGGCACATGGGATGAAAATGAGTATAGATACGGCAGTTGTAATGACAGCAAATGGGGGGATTAGAAGAAATTGAAAATTGAGATAGAAGGAAATATAGTGGAACAGATTAACAGCGGCAGGTATCTGGGAGGGATGGTTGAGGAGAAGTGAACTCTGAATAAGGCGGTCAAAGTTAGAATCAGAGGTGCTGCTGCCATCAGGCACAGAGTGTCAGGGGTTGTGTGAGAAAGAAAAATGCCAAAGTAAGGTGTATAAAACAGGGATGTAATGAATACTACTGTGTGTCACAGAAACCTGGGCAGTAAAGGCAAAGCACATAAGAATGCTAGAGGAGATAGTGATGAAGCGCCTGAGATAGGGGGTAGGCTGCATACTGTGGGACAGACAAAGAAAAGAGGGCATCAGTTCAGAATACAAAGTATCTCCAATTGCAGAGAAGGCCAAAGAGAATAGTTAACAGTGGTTTGAGCACATGTGCAGAAAAACAGAAGATAATCTAGTAAAGAAGATTTGGGATGGACAGGAAAAAGGCAAGAGGAAATGAGGGTGACCAGCAAAGAGGATGGAGGACTGTGTTAAAAAACACCTGCCACAGTCAGGCATGACTGTCAAAGAACTTAGGAGAGTTGCAATGAATTAAGAGAAATGGCAACAGTTGATGCAACACCCCAATCCCATGTAGAAAATGAGAAAAAAGGCTTATTGACAATTATGAGGTTTTTATGGCTGTATATTTCTTAGCTCCTTTGAAAACCCATTTTTATACTTAGGGGTTGAAGTCTGGTAAAACCTTTCATTAAAACATTTGCTCTTAGTTTATTTCCTGCTTAAGTAATTAATTAATTAATTATGTATTTATTTATTTTATTTTTTTATTTATTTATTGACATTTGATTACCAGGAAAGTCGACCAGGCCAAAATAAGCCCATTTTCAGTGGAAGCCTGGGGAGAAAAGCTCCAGGTTATAAACAGACTTACATATAAGTTTATAAAAAAGATTCAACATTGCAAGAGGAAAAAAAAATACACAAGCAGTTAACATGAACAATTATGCAGAATAGATAAAGGTGATAACACATTATACTAACAGCAAATTTAAAGTACAGACAATAGCAACATGACACAATACAGACAAGACAGAATGGTTAAATATTATACAGTTTATAAGCACCAAGGTATGTATGTAATTAAAGGCCTCATTTAGGATGAAACAAAAGATATATGTATATAATATATATATATATATATATATATATATATATATATATATATATATATATGGGTCTACTTCTCTTAATAGAAGAAACACTTCTTCGATAAAGAGAAGTATACCCACACTTATGCGAAAGTGCACTTCCACGAAGAATGGTTCAATGAACCGTTAAGGAAAACTGAGGAGCTGAAGCACACTACAGTGGGGAAAAGGAAATTTACCTGTTTCCTCACTGTAGTGCGATCTCAGAGTTGGTATATTTAAGTAGGGAGGGTAGGGGGCACAGCTCCTCACATGGGGGGGTGCAGGGGGGCTTGTCCCCCTTCAAAAACATTGTTTTGGTGTTCGTTAGCAGTTCATTGAACCGTTCTTTGTGAAAGTGCACTTTCGGTTAAGTGCTCTTTCGCGTAAGTGTGGGTCTATTGTACTTTTTCGAAGAAGTGTTTCTTTGATGAAGTACAGTAGACCCATATATATATATACAAGGGAGCCCGCAGGATTTTTTGCAGGGGGGTGCAAACCCAGAGCCCCACCCACATAGCTCACCCCGCCCCCTGCCAACACAGCCCCGCCCAAGTCCACCCACCCCAAGCCCCGCCCACACAGCCATTCCAGTGTCCCATTACTTGGCTATTTCTCCCCATTTACTGTAGACACTGTTCAAATCTGTGTGCATACTGTTTTATGCTTTAGTTCTACAATGATTACAGGCAGTTGGATTTAATTTACAACTTTTATTTCAGACATTATAGCCCAAACACTGAGACATTTACTAAACCTAAACAAAGCAATAGTCTTACAATGAAAACAGACTTGGCATTAAAGCTTCTCTACTTTTGAAACTCACATTCAATGAAACAGCATTGAAACCCACATTCAAAGAAAATGCATCTGGCCAGTGGCAGGTTATTTACCTTTGAACTGTTTTCAAGGAATAGGCTCCTTGGAAACCGTTAGGGCCATGCAAAAGTTATTTGATTTACCTGATTGTATTAATTATAATATATAATTGAATTATATCCCTTGTATTATACAGCAACACTTGTTTGAGTGTCGCTGTCAAGTAAAAGTAATCTGAATAATTCCACATTAAAGATATCTGAAACTAATGAAGATGTTGTTGCTAGAAAACTGTATATTTCAGTGTTTCATCTACAAATTCAGTGCCTGCTGCCATCAAAGAATAAATTGCCTATGTTAAATTAAAAAAATGGTAAGCTGGTATATTGCAATAGAAAATGGATGACAAGCTGAAACAGGTTCATAGTTATTAGGCATCTCATCCAAAGGAGGACATCCTGAGGACTGCAGCATACAAATGTATATGCTGTAGGAATAGAACCTCAAGCCTTTACATTAAGATGCAAGTATTCTACTTGTGGTGCTATTAACATAGCTTTAAAACTTTATACCACAATAGAGATACCATTTGCTAAACAAAACAGTTGCACATTGTAAATAGACTTGGCATAAGCAGCAGTGAACTTCCATTTCCCTCAAAACTCACAGTTCCTTGAAAATTCACTTGAAAATAAATTCCACCTGCTAACTCTAACTTGGGCATTTCACTTTCTCTCTCTTACAAACATACCACACCCCTCAAGGCCTCACCCTTAGTGCAAGAAATCTTGACAAAGCCTAAAATAAATAGGGACAGATTATAAATATGGCTCTCAGAAACTTAGAAAATTGCAAGAGTAACAGGATTTGTGTTAGTATGCATTTTTCTAAATGACATGACATCTAAAACTGAAAGGTCTCATTATTTAGCAACTTCAATCCTTTTAAGAGGAATATGGGGCAAAAATCTGGACAGCTGAGGGGTATGCTACCTCCCTCTTATACACACACCAAATAATTCTGGTCAGACTTGAATTAGTTCTGGGAAGGTTGCACTGAACGGCACCGTGCTTGATCTGAAGTGGGTGAAATCCTGGTAGCTAGTGATTGCAGCTCAGCAATGTGGAGCATTAAAGCATTTTTAGCAGAGCATTGTTTCATCACTACCTATTGTGTTTGCACATAAGTTGCAGTTATTTCAAACATTTGCTTTTTTGATTACTATAGAGTACATTTACCCACCAGAGCTATTGTGTTTTGACTTCAGTGTGGAGCTAGTTGTTGCAGGGCTTGGCTTTTAAGTAAGGTAGCAATGCTTATTTACCATATACCATTAAAGCCACCCAACTACAAGTGTACTAACACACAGACACTGCTATAAGACACTGGTATCCAATAAAATGTAATGAGCTTCTAAAAATACTGTAATCCTGTCCTTTTATTACAAATACTGTCATATGCATTTCAATACCCAAGGCTTATACATTATCTAGCTATGTAAATATTCTCTGCATGGCAACAACGAAAAGGCTTGCAATGCTGGTAATTCTTTAACAATATGCTTACTAAAGCTTACTTGCATCTTACAATGTCTGACAAGCTTACTAAAGCTTACTTGCATCTTACAATCTCCGACACGCTTACCTGATGTTCATTAAACCATGGCTACTTAAACAGAACAGGGCACTGTGACAGCATGCAGTTCCTGAATAATAAGAAGCATAAATCAACAGTATAAAAATCTGATAGAAAACCAGAACATTTTGCAAAATCAAGGACAGATCAAAAGCCACAGTCGTATTTGTGATCTACCTTGGATGGGGGAATACCCTGCACACTTACACTGCATAACTGCTCCTTGCCTTCCTTGGACACATTCCGAGCCACTACAATGGGGGCTGGGGTGCAATAAGTATGTCATAATTTGAAATGTCTCTGGCTGACAGTGATGGCTCTGACACTCCTACCTCTCAACTTCAGAGCAAGAAATCTGGACAAAGCCATACATAGAAGTGGGACACAGGCCCAAAAATAAGGCCAATTTTTAAATATTGCTCTTATTAACTTAAATAGAACAGGTAGATCTTGCATTAGTACAAATTTTCTGAAGGGTATAAAATCTGAAACTCAAATGTCTGCCATTATTTTCTAACTTCAATCTTTAATGACTTGCCACTAATTTGCCAGAAAACCACAATTTTATGAAAAACAGACCAAAATGTGATGCAAAATACCTGTCAAAAAAGGGACACCTTTTAATATTAACAGTTAACTTGAAGCAGCTAACAAAATAAGGGCATCCACATGCATTTCTGAAATAAAGGTAATCTATAACTGATCATTACAGTTATAATTGTAAACCCTCCACATTTTCTTCCAAAATTGCAATTTTGGAGGAGGGATTATTAGGGAGAGCAACATTTTGAGCCAGAATTGGGGACAATTGAGATGTTTGGATATTCCTAATCTACAAAGTGATTTGCACGCATACCTCTCAACCTCTTAATGCAGGAAATCTGAACAAGGCCAAATATATAGGGGAACATACAAACACTACTAAAAATTGCTCTTGTATAAACTTAAAGACAGTCTTGCATTAGCATGCATTTTTCTGAAGGTTATGACATCTGAAACTCAATGTCTGTCATTTAATGGCTTCATTCCTAAATGATTTGCTAGAAAACCACAAATTTTATGAGGAACAAACCAAAAATAAGCAGCAAATATCTATTCATTCTGCAAAGATATGGACAACTGAGAGGTATAGTTCAACCGGGGCTGTCTGAGTTTGCTATCTCCCCACACAAAATCATGGTCAAATGGAGCCCCCCCTGCAGCCATTCCAATGTCCCATTCCTTGGTTATTTTGCCCCATTTACCATAAACACTAATGTGCATACTGCTTTACTTCTGCAATGATTTAGGATTTCATTTGAAAGTTTTACTTTGCATTTTACAGCACAAACCCTAATACATATCTGTTAAAGCAATGCAGTCTCACAATGAAAATAGACTAACATTAAAACTTCTCTGCCCTTGAAACTCATGCATTGAAACAGCACTGAAACCCACTTTCAGAGAAAATGCATTTTACCAATGGCAAATATTAACTCTGGGCTGTCTTCAAAATCATAGGCCCTCGAACATAACATACACATGCTGTTTGATACACCTTCCTGACTGTATTACATTATATTCCTTGTACAATACAGTACAGTTGTTAAAGGGCATTTTAAAATTTATTGTTTTGTAAATTTTTCCAGTAAACAATCAAGCAAAAAGCATCCACCAATGACAAAACTGCCCAATTCAGAACATTTCCATCATAAAAAGTCTACTCAAGTCCACCAGTATCAGTAAAACATATACACAATCTCTGTAGTAAAATCCACATTGAAGAAATTTGTAACTAATAAAGAGGTTGCTGCTAGCAAACACTTTATATGTCATTGTTTAATCTACAAATAAACTGCCTGTTACCCTTGAAGAATAAATTGCCTTTGTTGCATGCAATAAAAAATGAAAAGCTAGTAATACCGCAATAGAGAATGGATAGCAAACTGTTAACTGGTTCATAGTTACTAGGCATCTTTGCCAAAAGGACTGCAGCATCCACCCCCTTTACAACACAATACAGCACCAGCAATGCATTTACCTACTGTGGGAGTAGAACCCACAGCCTTCAGCATCTAAAGCAAGTACACTATCTGTTGTGCTATTAACAATGCAAGCAGACTAAACATAAGCAGCACTAAACTTTTGCTCCCCTGCAGCTCTCAGCTCCTTGTAAAATCTACTCGACACTCAGCTGTATCTCTGAACTTTGCAGCACAAGAAATCTGGAAAAAGCCGAAATTTATTGGGGAGGGGACAAAAGGCCAAAAACCAGGGACACATTTTAAACATTGCTTGTATAATGTTTGAAAGTTGCTAGAATAAAATGCTGCTACCACCATACATTTCACTGCCACATCTTGAACCCAGGGGACCCCGTGCAAAACAGTCAAAGCAACATACCACTATGCCAAATCAGCTGTTTTGTAAAAGAGGAAGACTGAAACTTTACCATTTAGTGAATTCAGTTCTCACCATAGCACAGCTGTCAACCTCTTGGCACAAAAGACCTGAAAAAAGCCAATAATGGGTGACTACAACCACCAAACATTCAGTGAATTCAGTTCTCACCATAGCTCTCAACCTCTTAGCAAATAACACCAGGACAAAGACAGTAATGAGAGAATATAGCCCCCAAACATATTCAGTGAAATCAGTTCTTACCATAGCTCTCAACATTAGTAAAAAACCTGGATGAAGCCAATAAATACCTGAACAAAGCCAATACTGGGTGAATACAGCCCCCAAACATATTCAATGAATTCAGTTCTTACCATAAAACTCTCAACCCTAGCACAAAACCTGGATGAAGCCAAATACAGTCCGAAACACAGGAATACATTTCAAATATCCATCTTGTACACTTAGAAATTTGCTAGAATAAAAGCTTTTATCTTTTGTTACCATGCACTTTCTGAAGAATATGAAGTCTGATATTGAAATGTCTCCATTTTTTTAACATTTGTTAACCAGGATAGTCTGACTTTGAAAAAAAGCTAATTTTTTAGCAGAGGTCCAGGGAGAAACACTCCAGACAGCCAAGAATAAAACCAGAGAACATGTAGCTGTCAGGCAACAAGGACACAAATGCAGAAACCACAGATTTTATGAGGAACAGAAAAAGTATGAGTGAAAATCCTGCAGCATTTTTACAAATGGTGGTGGGTAGGGAATTCAGGCTCTTGCCACTTGGGCCCAAGGTACAGGGTTCAAGCCTTATTCTCTACCCACCACCATGTACACCTGGGGCATTACACACACACACACACACACACACACACAAGGCATGAGCTCGAAAAATATGATTTATGGTAAAATATAATATCTGCACCATACACCTCTGAGTGTCTTATTGCTGTTGTAAAATGTATAACTTTTTTACAGTCTGAGTTTTGAAAATAGTAGTTTATGTTTGACTGTTATATAGTTTAGTGTATTTTAATATAAAATAGTTCCTCTGCACATTCTAACTTGCACACTCTTAATTGTCTAATCACACTTGGAAAATGGACAGCTATATTTTTTGCAATTTGAATTTTACATATAGTACTTTATGTATGATAATTATATGTTCTTTGATTGTATTTCAGTTTAAAATACCTCGGCCGCTGATAATTTTGGTATGAAATTCTCAGGGTAGTAATTTAAGTAACCCTTCTCTCAAACTTCTGTGAAGTATTGCACAACCCAGTTTAGAAAAATGTGTTAGTACTACATAACACTTCACCTGAGTTGTGTGAGATGAATAAGTCCAGATGAAGAGAGTTACATATCAGTAAAACAGTGCTTCATATAATAGTCATTCCAGGTAATATAGCCTCAAAAATATTCACAGTAATAAGGACTCTAGTATCAACACCAAGAACTGAAAGACAAGGAGGGGCCACAACTGACCCTGGTAACTATCGCCTCATAAGCCTGACTAGCCTGGTCTGCAAGGCTATGGAGCGCATCATCATGGAACTCATTAACAAAGACATTGGGAACCTCCAAACACTTGACCCAATCCAGTTTGGCTTTGTTAAGGGCAGATCATGCCTACTAAACCTGGTTGAATTCTTTGAGACAATCACCAAGGCCATAGATGAGGGAAGGTGGTTCACACAGCCTACCTTGACCTCACCAAGGCTTTTGACACCATTCCCCATTCGGGATTATAGAAAAACTCACCACCCTGAACATAAACCCCTATGTCACGAGATGGGCTGTCAACTGGCTTACAGACAGAACTCACACGGTAAGAATAGCGGGCTCCAGGTCTGGCTCCAAACCAATCACAAGTGGTGTCCCACAAGGCTCAGTCCTGGGACCCCTACTCTTCGGCATATACTTCTCAGAAGTACAGGCAAACACAGGACTCTGGCTAACCAAGTTCACCGATGACTGCAAACTGGGAGCCATAATTGACTCTCTGGCTGACACGGACATTCTCCAAAAGGGCCTTACTGAGACAGACACCTGGTGTCAAAGACATGGTCTCAAGATAAATGCCAAAAAATGCATAGTCATCCCATTTGGGAAAAACAAAGCACCCATGAATTACCACATAGGTGGCAGCCCCCTTAATACAGAACAGGTAATAAGAGATCTGGGGACCCAGGTAGATAGTAATCTCTCCTTTGACAATCAATCATATTGCCAAAGTAGTTAGGAAATCCTTCTATGTAGCCCATCTAATTACTAAAGGGTTCACATCTAGAAATAAAGAGGTTATAGTGCCCCTCTACTGTCACTCATCAGACCCATCATAGAGTACAATGCTCCATTCAGGATGTACCTCACAAGACACTTCCAACAGCTGGAAAGACCACAAAAGTACCTCACCAAGAGAATTACTGGCCTCAAACATATGTCCTGTGCAGCCCGACTGGAAAAACTCCGGCTGTACTCAGTGGCATATCGCTTACTCAGAGGTGATCTCTGCCTGACTTACAAAGCCATGTCCAGCTCAGAATTGATGGACATGCTCCACCTAAAGAAATCCAAGTCACTGTGAGCCACTCGCTCTAGTGAGCTAAACCTTCCCACAACAATAAATAGAACATGCTGGAGGGATAGATTCCTGTCACAGAGACTCCCCATGCTTTGGAACAAAATTCCTAACTACATTGGGCAGAGCCCCTCACTAACACTCTTCAACAGAATCCTTGAAGAGTGGATGGGTAACAGAAAATTTTTATTACTATTCATTTTTTGATGCACAAGAAGTCTGAAATTGTAATGCCTAGAATTATGTAAAGACTTCAACCTTCACTTTTTGTCACAAAGTTAACACTTTAATGAAATATAGGGCAAAGTTTGGAGGAAACATCTGTGATGTTCCTAAAAATCAGGGATATGGGAATTTATTATTCATACAGTGTTTATTTTTGTATACTATATCCTAAGCTTTACCTCTTAGTTCAAACAATATCTGACAATCTTTCTGTTGCAATTGTTTTTTTGTATTTGAGTGTGTGTGTGCGTGTGTGCGTGTATGTTAGGCTACCGTAGCTATTTTCTTTTGTTACTGGACTGCTGTTTTATCTTCCCACGTTCTTCACTTTCTGTCCCTTCCTAACCTGCTTCAACTTTCTGTTTGTTGGGTTTATTCATTTACTTTCATCAGGAGGTTGTTTATAACCAATCCAGATGCCTTTTACTATATCTGATTAGGTGGTATACTTCAAGTTGAATTTCTTGTACTTTTAGTGTAAACTTTGTTTAATTTGTGTCACATCTCAGATGCCTGTATTGTTCTATTTTTTCATTAATACGCATCGCTACAGAATTTGAGTTAATGGTGCATGTTTCGTATGTGATATTGCTTTTGTTTTACTATTTTTGAGTATTTCTACATTTTCTAAATTTTCCTGCTAAATTGCTTTCCAAGATGTTGACAGTTTGCTAGATCATTAAATATGTGTGAGGACAAATATGTGTGACTGAATAAGAGGTCATGGTGGCTGCACTGTCTTTCTCCGATGATTAGAATGCATTTAGTATACAGGTCAGTAGTTGTAGGAATGCACCGTTTTACTTTTCTTCACAGGTTACTGTCTAGAACAGGAAACTAATTGGTAAAGTGAATTGTCTGGAATATATGAAAGTGTATAGCTTACAGCTCATACAACAGAGATTATGTTCACCTCCAATGAGAGGCCTATAATTGTTACAACTTACAACATGGAACTCATAAACAAAGACATTGGTAACCTCCAAACTCTGGATCTCACCCAGTTCGGGTTTGTGAAAGGCAAATCATGCCTCCTGAACCTGATTGACTTCTTTGAGGCAGTCAACAAAGCCATAGATGTGGGTAAGGTGGTTCACACAGCCTATCTTGACCTCACCAAGGCTTTCGACACCATCCCCCATTCTGGAATTATAGCTAAACTCAATAAACTAGGTATAAATCCCTACGTCACAAGATGGATTGCCAACTGGCTCACTGACCGAACCCACACTGTAAAAGTTGCAGACTCCAAATCTGACCTCAAAGCAGTGACAAGTGGAGTACCACAGGGTTCTGTCCTGGGACCTCTCCTGTTTGGTATCTACTTCTCTGAAGTACAGGCTAACACAGAAGGCCTCTGGTTAACGAAGTTCACAGATGACTGCAAACTAGGAGCCATAGTCAAGTCCTTAAATGATGTGGACATCCTACAGAAGGGCCTCGCTGAGACAGATGCCTGGTGTCAGAGCCATGGCCTCAAGCTCAATGCCAGAAAGTGCAGTGTCATCCCTTTGTTAAAAACTCTGTACCCATGAACTACCACATAGGCAGCAATCTACTTAACACTGAATGTGTGATAAGAGACCTTGGGACCCAGGTGGACAGTAGTCTCTCCTTTGATAGTCACATTGCCATAGTAGTCAGGAAGTCCTTCTAAGTGGCACACCACATCATAAAAGGGTTCTCATCCAGGAAAACAAGAGGTCATTGTTCCCCTCTACTCGACACTCTTTAGACCTATTATAGAGTACAGCACCCCTTTTGGAATGTACCTCACAAGACATCTGCAACAGCTGGAAAGGCCACAGAGGTACCTCACAAAAGGATTACTGGCCTCAAACAAATGCCCTACACTGACCACCTCAAAAAACTCCAGCTTTACTCCATAGCATATCGCCTACTTTGAGGTGATCTCTGCCTAACATATAAAGCTATGTCAAACCCTGAACTGTTGGACATGCTACACCTAAAGAAATCCCAATCCCTTCGAGCTACACGCTCTAGGGACCTAAACATTGTCACCACAATAAACAGGACATGCTGGAGGGATAGATTCCTGTCCCAGAGACTTCCCATACTCTGGTGCTGTAGCAGCTAGATTTCTTTCATTTTTTTTTATTCTTAAAAGATGTTAAGGTAGTATTGGCAGTAATTTATCAAGACAAGTTTTTTATACAGCAAGAACATGTTTGAAGAAAGACATTTTACAGGAAGCTAGTGAGAAAATAAATGTATGAAATATTAAAGATCATGAAACATAGGCGCTAAATATCTAGTCAATTCATATAAACCTCAGCTACTGTGTCAGGAAAACTGAGTTATCCTAGATGTTTTGATAAGGAGGAATATTATCATTGAACATATGAAAAGTTCCAGCACTCTGCAACATAGGGACAATACTAGGCAACCACGTAGACCATAAGATTTCTAGCCACAGGCAACTTTAAGTAGACACCTTTAAAGTTGTTGGCCACCCTTTTCAAGCACTTAGACAATTTTACCAACATAAATATGAGGAATAGACAAGTATGTGGCTGTGCATGGTTGGTAGGATGTGGGTGACACTTGGTGAAAGAAATATGTGATTAAGTGGACATATAACATCAAATGCACATATTAACATAATGATTTCTCATAAATAATAATGGCAGATGGTTATTTTATTTGCTGTAAAAATTTTTGCAAGAAAGAGACAGACAAAACAAAAATATAATAATATAACTCCCAGCAGATAAGGAAGCTTTATGGGAGATGTAGAAATCCTAACGGTAACAGGCATATATAGGCAAAGCAGCTTTAAAACTGGAAGATCGCAACAAGTGGATCACCTGGTTATCATGACAGTAAAATAAACAACAAACATATGTTTCTTGACGAAATGAAAGCCCTCTGTCATTAGGCATTGCACAGACTGAGATCTCAGAATAAAAACAATTTAATACATTACGTTCATACACACACACACACACACACACACACACACACACACACACACACACACACACACACACCTGAAAGTGTCCCATCTTCCGTCCGTCTACTCCCATTCCAAGTCCCATCTTCCGATCCTACTTGCTATTCCAGGTCCCATCTTCCGATCCCGCTTGCTATTCCCCCATCTTCTGTTCCCGCTTGAATCATCAGTCTGAGTTCCCGCTCACAAACTTCTAAGCGAGAGCGATGATGTCAGCACACACGCGACTGGACTGTTAGCACAGACTTCTTAAAGAGGAACGCACATAAAAAAAAAAATAAAAAAAAAACGTTTTTGAAATTATCTAGTCAGCCGATTCCAGGGGGGTGCAAGTGCACCCCCTTGCACCTGCCTGCGGGCGCCCTTGTATATATATATATATATATATATATATATATATATATATATATATATATATATATATATATGACATAGGAAGGCATAAGAGGAAAAGTTAGTAATAAAATGGTAAAGAGGGATGGAAGAAGGTAAAGGAGGAAAAAGGAAGAAAGAAGGGCAGGGGAGGGAACAGCAATTGGGATGGACAGTAAATAGAAGAGAAAGAGATAAGAAAGGAGGAAGAAAAATAAAGTAGAGTGACAGCTGAAGAGAGGGAAGGAAGAGAGAAAAGGAGCTAGAGCATTAAGAGAGAGCAAGGTATGGAATTACGTAAATAAAGCTCAATGGAAATATTTGGAAATGTTGGAGCAGGAGCTGGAATATAAACAGATTAGAATCATTTGGTAGGTTAAGTAATGGCAGAGGAAGAAACAGGGCAGTTACACATCCAATTGAAGAGGAGATAATTGTTCAGTGCAGTTTTGAAGTTAAAAGGACTTTGTTGTAGATAGATATAGGAAGGTAGATTATTCCATTTTCTGGCAATGTTTCAAGAGTATAAAACCTGGCCTGCAGGTAATTTAGACTTATGAACTTGAATAAGATGTTGTTGTTCAGATCATAAAAGTCTAATGGGGTTGTAAAGGGTGAGTAAAGAATACTAATGGGATAGGTCACTGTGTCAGCACGAATTTTGAGAAACCTAGCCCGAATTCTATCTATCTATCTATCTATCTATCTATCTATCTATCTATCTATCTATCTATCTAGCAGAGTTTGAGCAGGGTTTTAATTTCAGGAGTTCTTTGATGAAAGAGGTGGGGATGAGAGAGAGATTGAATACTGCCTAGAAATATTGTTGAGCACAGCTGAGGGGGGGGGTTGATGCTAGGAGTATCTTGGTGCAATGTATTTGAGGTATAATGGAAATTCTGAGATAAGGAGCATTGCAAGGGAAAAGGAGAAGAGGAGGTTATAGAAATAATATTATTTGGTAGAGGAAGAAAAAGTAGCAGTAATGTTAGCAATAGTGTCAATAAAGTAGGAGTTAAAGATGCTAGCAATTTGTTCAGGAGTCATGTCAGGGTGGGGGAAGGAATTGGGTTTGGTGCCAGGGTTTAAGAGATTATGGATGGAATACCAGAACATTTTGGGATTATTTTTTCTATTTGTTTGCTGGTTCCAGAAATATTGCTGTTTGTCTTTAGAGATGAGTTTTTTAACTTGGTTTTGGAGCTGATTGTAATGAATAAGGTTGGATGGATTCTTAGATTTAAGCCAAAGTTTCCATACTTTGTCCCTATTAGTCATAACTTCTTTGGTAGCTTTTGTTAACCAGGGGGCATGGTTGATGTTGTTTCTTCTGGTTCTAGTCGGAGCTAGACTATCCAGGACACTTAGAAAAGGTGTTATTAAAGCAAAGTAGAGTGTCATCCAATGGAAGAGTTTTAAGATTATTCCAGTTGTAGCTTTTCAGGAGGCTAATAAATGTGTGGGGATTGAAATTTGACAGATTTTGGACAAGTTTAAAATTGTGGACTTTAGGCATGGATGAATAGGCACAGATAGCATAGGCAGGGAGATGGTCGCTAATAGAGTTGGACAATGTGCCAGACATTATGTACTTGGAGGGATCTGAGACCAGAATCCAGTCTAAAATTAAGCCTACATTGGTTCTGTTGCTATACCTAGTAGTGGTAGAGATAAGTTGGGTGAAGCAAAACAAATTTATGCTGCAGGGTGTTTGGTTGGAGGAAATGGAAGCTCAATCAATGTTCATGTCGCCACAGATAATTGTTTCATTTGTTATGGTAAAGGATATTCAGGAAAGGATATTTTCTAAAACTGTTATATTATTTCCAGGGGATGTATAGGGCAATAATACAAAATTTTTAGAACAATTGATTTCCAGAAAGGAGATAAGAATCTCACAATTTTGGAATTGAGGGATAGGTTCTTTACATGGCGAGATGTTGAAGGTATTGGAGTAGATGATGGCAACACTGCCTCCTATTTTATTATGCCTATCTCCCCTAATGACACTAAAGTTTGGTTGGAGAAACTCAGAATCTTGTACAGAGGGTTTTAACCAGGTTTCTGTAGCAGCTAGGATATTGGTATTGTTTTGAGAGATACAGGCATGCAACTCAGAGGTTTTGATGCAGACACATTGGAAATTTAGAGTAGTTATGTGGATTGCTTTAGAACAATTAGGGGGGATTGGATTTGAGGGGAAGAAAGTAGAGGATGGCCCAGGGTTAGGATGGATGTCTCCAGAACAGATGGGAGAAGGCAGGGTATGGGAAAGATCAAGTATGATATGTGAACGTTTAGAGAAGATATAGTGGAGAAAGTAGTATTGAGAGTTCAGTGAGTCTTTTTCTTCTACTTCTTTCAGCTGCTCCCATTAGGGGTTGCCACAGGAGATCAGCTGTTTCCATTTCTTCCTGTCCTCTGCATCTTGCTCTGTCACACCAACCACCTGCATGTTCTCTCTCACCAAATCCATAAACCTTATCTTAGGCCTCCCTCTTTTCCTGTTACCTGGCAGCTTCATCCTTAGCATCTTTTTCCCCAATGTACTCTGCATCCCTCCTCAGCACATGTTCAAACCAATGTAATCTTGTCTCTCTGGCTTTGTCTTCAAACCTTCCAACCTGGGCTGACCCTCTAATATACTTATTCCTAATCCTGTCCATTCTTGTCACACCCAGTGCAAATCTTAACATCTTCAACTCTGCCACGTCAAGCTCTGACTCCTGCCTTTTTGTCAATGCCACCGTCTCCAACCCATATAACATAGCTGGTATCACTACCCTCTTGTAGACCTTCCCTTTCACTCTTACTGGTACTAGTCTGTCACAAATCACTCCTGACACTCTTCTCCACCCACTCCATCCTGCCTGTACGCTCTTCTTCACGTCTCTTCCACACTCACCATTACTCTGAACTGTTGACTCCAAGTATTTAAACTCATCCACCTTCACCACCTCTACTCCCTACATCCTCACCATTCCTCTATCCTCCCTCTCATTCACACACACATCTTCTGTCTTAGTCCTGCTGACCTTCATTCCTCTTCTCTCTAGAGCATATCTCTACCTCTCCAGGGTCTCCTCCACCTGTTCCCTACTCTCACTACAGATCACAATGTCATCTGCAAACATCATAGTCCACGGGGACTCCTGTCTGATCTCGTCTGTCAACCTATCCATCACCATTGCAAATAAGAAAGGGCTCAGAGATGATCCTTGATCTAATCCCACCTCCAACTTAAACGCATCCGTCACTCCCACCGCAGACCTCACCCCTGTCACACTACCCTCGTACATATCCTGTACCACTCTTACATACTTCTCTGACACTCCCGACTTTCTCATACAATACCACAACTCCTCTCTAGGCACCCTGTCATATGCTTTCTCTAAGTCCACAAAGACACAATGCAACTCTTTCTGACCTTCTCTGTACTTCTCCATCAACACTCTCAGAGCAAACATCACATCTGTAGTGCTCTTTCCTGGCATGAAACCATACTGCTGATCACTAATCATCACATCCCTTCTTAACCTAGCTTCCACTACTCTTTCCCATAATGTCATGCTGTGACTGATCAATTTAATCCCTCTATAGTTACTATAGCTCTGCACATCACCCTTACTCTTAAAAATTGGTACCAAAACACTTCCATTCCTCAGGCATCCTCTCACTTTCCAAGATTTCATTAAACAATCTAGTTAAAAACTCCACTGCCATTTCACCTAAACACCTCCATGCTTCCACAGGTATGTCATCTGGACCAACAGCCTTTCCATTCTTCATCCTCTTCATAGTTGTCCTTACTTCCTCCTTGCTAATCCGTTGCACTTCCTGATTCACTATCCACACATCATCCAACCTTCTCTCCCTCTCATTCTCTTCATTCATCAGCCCCTCAAATTACTCTTTCCATCTGCTCAACACACTCTCCTCACTTGTGAGTAAATTCCCCTCATTATCCTTTATCACCCTTACCTGCTGCACATCTTTACTAGCTCGGTCCCCCTGTCTAGCCAATCGGCACAGGTCCTTTTCTACCTCCTTAGTGTCCAACCTTTCATACACCTCTTCATACGCCTTATACTTAGCCTTTGCCACCTCTCTCTTTTCCATGCACCTCATCTCCTTATACTCTTGTCTACTTTCTTCATCTCTCTGACAATCCCACTTCTTCTTCACCAACCTCTTTCTCTGTATATTCTCCTGTACTTATTCATTCCACCACCAGGTCTCCTTGTCCTCCTTCCTCTTTCCAGATGTCATACAAAGCACCTTTCTAGCCATCTCTCTTACTAGCTCTGCTGTTTAGAGTTCAGTGAGTAATGTAAAGAATAGTTTGTGGGGAGATTGTGTTTTCGCACAGAGAAGATGATTTGTTTGATAAAGGCTAGGGTTAATGCTGGATTAGGAATTATGTGGGGAAATTGTACAGCTAGTTGAGTAGCATATTTTGGGAGGTAAGGAATGAGGGTTTAATGATGTTGCTTGTAAAAGAAATAAGAGTAATAGAGAGAGAAGAGACAGGAGTAATGTTTATGGAAAGAAGCAAGACATTTTGAGAGAATGCTGTAAGGGCAGGAAGTGAGGATTGTGTGTTAGAAAGGAAGTGTAGTGGAGTAAGTAGGATTGGGTGATTGGCTGTTTATCACGGGGGAGTGGTTAAGAGAGTATAAATGTAGTGAAAGAGGGGGTAATGGGAATGGGGGTAGGGTTGGGAAGCGGACTGAGCCAGAGCATAGCGAGGGTGAATGGAGCAAGTAGATCCTAAACAATGTTTCGGCAAAGTATCAGAAAAACAATCAGCGAACTATTCCAGAATTCTGTTTTGGCAAGGTAAACTTTTCTAAGACAACCCTTTACAAGCTTTTTGAGTAAGGCCAACCCAGGAGTATAGAGCAAACTCCTCAGATATATAGTTATAGAGTCCCTTTTGTTTTGTTTTTGTTTTTATTTTGTTTGGGTAGTCCAAGTGTGAAGCTGAGAGGGGGGAGACTTAGAACTCAGATTGCAGCTGTTTGTCCTAGCAGTATGCTATTTTACAGAGATATACAGTATGCTACTTTACAGGTTGTTTTAGAGTAATGCTCAAAGTGTGGCTAGAATACATTAAAATACCTGCAGGTAAGAGATTATTCCCCTACATTTATTTTGTATTTAATTTTTTCTAGCAGACTTCTGTTGCAGTAGAGGTGTGTGTGTGTGTGTGGGGGGGGGGGGGCTGGGACAACAAAGTATTCACTGTAAACTAGAAAAAAGGAGATTGATAAGGATGCATAAGATTATATCCAGTCACAAAAAAATAGAATTGTGAAGAAAAAAATAAAAAAGGCCAATTAAAATTTCTAACACTTTATAAGGGATACATTATTAAAAACAGTAAGCAAAATAATTAAGACCTGGAACTATTACTCTAAGCCAATCATTCTATGAGTAAACCTAAGAGGCCAAGATAGTATTGCCTTGTAAGTATGACTATGTCTTGTAGTTGTGAACACTGGCAGCAACTGCAAACTGAACTTGCCAAAACTGAAGAAAACAGATATATGTTGACATAAGGCAGGATTACCTAGTCTAAGGCCCATTTCTTTACAGTTATGTCAAGATACATTTCTAATTTGGGCCATTAACGGTTCTTGTAACATTGACAAGCTTTAGCCTCAAAGAGCGTGTGGTGATGCAAACATTGGTACTGCAATAAACAGAGTCTTGGAATGCATTTTGCAATCAGTATGTAACACAGCCTTGTAAACGCCTTAAAAGAGATACAATACGAAAGCTATTTAATCACAAATAGTTAGGGTACTCACAAGCATTATAACTGTATGAAAACAGTAAAATAACAAGAAGTCTAACCACTCCTAAGCACAGCTTAAGTACACAAACTAGATAGCTATAAATCTTATGAAAAAGTGTAGCGCAATTAAAAAACTTCTACTAGTACAATAATGTACCTTACTTCTTTAGGAACATACACCCAGGGACGGCACAGCTGCAGTGCAGTTGAAATATGGTGAGCAGCCCTTTTAAAAGTTAGTATTCACCATTCCTGAAAGATGGGGGGAGGGGTTATAGCAAGGTGACCAATAGAAGATATTATTAAGATCCTGAATGCAGTTTCTGCAAAGTATCAGAAAAACAATCAGCGAACTATTCCAGAATGCTGTTTTGGCAAGGTAAACTTTTCTAAGACCACCCTTTTCAAGCTTTTTGAGCAAGACCAACCCAGGAGTATGGAGCAAGCTCCTCAGATATTATATATTTTTAGAGTCCTTCTTTTGTTTTTGTTTTTATTTTGTATGTGGTGTCCAACAAGCTCGGGGGGGGGGGGGTGGCAGGAGACTTAGAACTCAGATTGCAGCTGTTCGCCCTAGCAGAATGCTATTTTACAGGGATATACAGTAGGGTACTTTACAGGTTGTTTTAGGTTAATGCTTAAAATGTGGCTAGAATACATTAAAACACCTGCAGCTAAGACATTAATCACCTACATTTATTTTGTATTTAAGTTTGCAGTGTATGGCTGCTTCTAGGGTTCTTCTATTGCAGTAGAGGTGTTTGATAATGTCTGTGCTCTAGAGGGGGGGCTTGGGCAACAAAGAAGTATTCACTGTAGAATTTATTTTGTATTTAAAATCACCAAATGATTCAATCCCAAGGGTGTCTGATGAATGAAATTTAATATAATTCTAGTGTCCAAACAATTTAAAGCTGCCACTCTATTTCTTACTAAATGCATACTGTCCAAAACCTCAGACTTGAAGTTTTCCATCTTTCCTGCATGTGTTTCCAATGCATGTATTTCTACTGGATTCTCAAATTACTCCTTCTAATATCTGCAGTGTCCCTAAATTGTGAGTTTTACCTTGCATTTGAATTAGCATATATGCCAGTTTGAAACAGAACAATTGCAATGAATGTCTTATAGAAGCCTACTTTTCTATCAGTTATGGTATTTTTCAACATTTCACCATTGATTTTACTTGGCTGCATCTGAAAACATATTTACACATGCTGCATCTCATACACTCAAACATAACCTTGCCAAAACCGGAACTGATGTTTTGTAAGACAAATTTCACCTAAATATATAACCCTTTTCTAAGGCACACTATGAAATGTAGGCAAGATCATTTTTTAAAGCTTCATCAGAATGCAGAAATTCCCCAGTTCTTCTTAATTATTTTAACAAAATTATTTGAAAATATGCCCAGGCATTCATGAAAGTGTCTAGTGCAAGTGGCTTATGATAAAAAGGACCTACTCCCTGATTTGATATTTTGTGATTCAGAGACGTGCTAGCCGCGATGAGGAAAGACCTCATTATCAGTTAATTTGCATGTCTCTGAACTGCAGTTGCTACCTTAACCTGTGGTAGTTAACTGCTGCTCATGTAGGCATTATCATCTTCCCCAGTCACTCTTCTACATACACAAGTGCACACACACACATACACACACACACACACACACACACACACACACACACACACACACACACACACACACACACACACATACTACAGTCCCTGTACTTGTCCATGACTTGTCTGCCCTCCCCTTATGTAGTGATTTCCTGTCCACCATTAGTCCCAGTACTAGTTGATTTGTTGTTAAGGCACAACGGTTTAATGTAGTCACTACTGCTTAGTATTTCTCCACACTGACTGCTTAGTATTTCTCCACACTGACTGATCCCCATACTAGTTTAAGTGCCAATACAGCACAATTGTACTTTTCCCCAGTGACAAGTGCTTCTATTGTACCCCCAATGCCCATAATACTACTATAAGTGCCATTATGGCACAATTCTAGTTTACCTGTTAGCCAGTGGATCCCCCCACCCACTGATCCCTGTAGTGAAGTAGATGCCATTATGGCACACAAGTGTAGAGTAATCTCATGTGTCTAGTGGCTCCCCACATCCCCTAATCCATGCACTGCTTTTGTGTTTAGTAGATGAACATAGAATTCTGGCCATGTTTACTACAGTGACATGGTGGACGGACCATGAAAATCTACATGGCTAAGTGATTTCTTGAATAACTCGGCAAGTACATGCTTTCCTCAAGGTGGTTCCAGAGGAGTGAGCACATGGCTAATTAGCTTATGCCACTCCCCCAGACTGCCTTATTAGCACTTAGCATGTCCATGGAAACAGCATCATGTGATGATGTATATCTTCATGCTAGAGCACCAAACAACTCTGTGTTAGGACCATTTCTAAAAAAAAAAGTTACTATGACATATAGATGAAGGTGTACACATCATAGTGCCTTTATGAATGCCTCCATAGTGTATTCAGCACCACGATGCAATTTATCTTGAGTAAAGTTGTAGCTGAACCATCTCTATATCTTATTCCTTCCTTTTCGTACTGATGACAATTCACGTTCTTCCTTGCCTTTTTAAAACATTTTTGAATAATCTCTTTTACTTAATCAATATTCATTTTGATCAGCAATCATTTTTATAGCACTTATCTCTGTAGTATTCTGTTTTAAACAAATAAATTCACCCATGGGGGAATCCAACAAATGAAAGTTATAACAGCTTGTCACAGCTTTCTCTATTTGACCTTCTAAGGTTATATCCAAAAAAAGCATATTTGTTGTCCATAATCATAAAAACCTAATCCCCATTCATTTGAATTTTTTAACAAAACTCAAAACATCCTTTCTACTCCCCAGAAAAGCAAAAGTAAATTATTTATCTAGTGTATTCAGTTTACTTGATTATCTGTAAAAGTCTCAGTGTATATAAATTTTCTTTCAAATAGAGCCATAAGTATGATTCCATATGCTGGGGCAAACAGTGTCCCTGTCACTGTTCCACTTCTTTTGTTATTTGTGAATACATTGTGGGTTAGACAAAAAAAAATAAGTCTGAAAGCACAAAGGAAGAATACAGACCCTCACCTAGTGTGGTGGGAGATCTCGCCATAACTAATGATAAGCACCCCCTGCTTAAGTTGTAAGCACTAACCAGCAAATGAAAGCGGCAGAATAAAATAATTGTTTCTGCCTGCCCTCCATTCTGATTATGAGTCCCTGACTTGCTGTTATAAACTAAGAAAGTTACTAGAATAACAGGATGTGTGTTCACCTGCATTTTCTGAAGGATATCAAGTCTGAAACTTAAATGTATTTTATTATTATATGTATTCAGTCCTCAGTAATCTGTCCGAAAACCACAGACTGTATGAGGAACAGACCAAACATATGAGACAAAAATCTGGACATTCTGTTAAAAGTTAGACAGTTGAGACGTGTGGAAGGTAAGTGTAATCAAAAGGGACTACGCACTCTCTAAGTGGTTAACAGCTCTGAAGGTCGACAAACCACTTAGCATTTTTTGGGGGGGGTTGTTTGCTTTGTCTTTTTTTCTTTTTTACTGTAACTAGTAGTACATGGAACAGATAAATCTCCATGCACAACAAATCATGATGATTGCGTCTCCGATCATAACCCGTTGCCATGCGTTCTTGACACGGATGCCAATATTCACTTCTTGAGTTCGTTCTTGAAGTGAATTTCTTGGCATCCATGTCTGAAACACATAATAAGTTGGTTAGGATGGGTGACTCACATAATCCTCTACAATCTACACAAGCAAAATAGTGCATGCAAATAAATTACTCATATTTCATATCTGCATATGCATACATAACAATATATGTGTACTTTACTCACTAGAAAAGTGATCCATACACTTTGGCATGTTTCTGTTATAAATGATGATATACACATAGAAATGGTAAACAGGATAAGTATTATACACTTAAAGACAACTGTTTAGTAGTGAGTGTGTACCTGGGGTTGAAACATTCTCAGTGCTATCCAGCAGCTCAGACACTACTGTTTATTTAACACGTATCTCATGCAGAAAATACAAGGCAAAATATGTTTGTCTCATGTCATTGTTTTCCTCTTCTTCTAAATACCTGGAAAAATACTGTCTGCCCAAAGAGATATACATATCTTAAAAAAAAGAAAAGAAACAAAGAAAAATTGGGATGTATAGTTTCTTAGTCTATATTAAAATGTACAGTTTTCTTGTAGAATAACACTGAGCAAGAAAAGCAAACATTAAATGCATAAATTCTTTATTTTGAGAAAAAACACCCTCCACACATGCTACTGCTTATATGATGTACTAATAAATAAAATCTTACAAGATTTTTCTACAGGTTTCTTTTCATTGGTGGAAGCCATGTGATATTTTTGCATCTAGGATTTTAAACATGAATTTTTTTTTGTTTGTTTTTTGTTTTTTTTTTTTTTGTTTTTTTTTTGCAATGAGCTGCAAAAAGTTGATTTACATTTTAGCAAAACTGGTTCATTCACAAAATATGATCTAGCATTCAATACAATTTTCTTTATTTTTAGGCCTGAGTCCTTCATTAAAACATCTTTGAATGCCATAGAGTTTTGAAGGAAACAACTAGAACAGAATTTATTGTAAAAGAAACAAATACAGAGGAAGCAAAGTAGAAGAAAAACAGTGTTTTTGTATACAGACAAATCTCACACATGTCCATCTGTTACATATACTACCTCCAAAATCAAAGAATAGTGGCAAAAGGCCAAATATCTCACCAATACAAAAATCTGATCCGCACACTGCATTTACAGTATTAATAAAAACAACTTCACACAGAAATAAGCCAATACATTTATAACAAAATGGGGAACCTATAATTTGTTATGCTATGTTTCAGTGAATCTTAAAATATCACTGGAAAAATATCACCAGGTTTTTGTAGCTGACATTAAACTATGTCAGAACTGAGTGTATAACAGATATTGTGCATTTATATTTGGGTGCATGGGGCTCAGAGAAAAGGGAGACAGTGAGTTATATACTCTTCAGCTACATTTTCCCTTTACTCTGAGTCTGTATGATGTTACTGTATTTGAGTTTATGTCTTATGTCAAGTTTTGTTAGCAAGTCAGTGGTGATTAGATAAATGTGTTTATGGAGATCAAAGTGTGTGATACAGAATTGGTTAGGGGAGATTGTATGGGTATAAAATGTGTTTTGGTTTGTGAATTGATGTTTTGTGAGTTGAAGAGAGTGTTTATGGAATGAGGTTAAGTTTGTAAACAGGATTAGGGGAAGTAATATTAAGAGTTAAAGAATAGGCACAATAGATAAAAAGGTGTGTGAATGGATATATGCTGTGTAGAGAGTGGAGGAAATGCAAAAGGTTTTGGGAGAGCATGGTCATTTTATTGATGCCATCGACAGACTTCCAGCATTACTACCTGATCACCCCCCACCCACGCATACCCCCAACCATTACTTGGGAGATGCCCACACATACAGTAGATTAGCAGGAAAGCATTGAAGATTTGCAGGTTATCATGTGAAACTTAACTAATTTAGTTTACACTTGGTGGAGGAAGTGCAACAACACCAGAAGAATAACAACTTGATCACTGAGTTATGAGATCACAGGGAATACAGTACAGGCTAAAATATTAAAAACTGTACACAGGACAGGAGTCGAGTACCACTACTAGAAAGGTGAGAGTTAAAGAGGGAGTTAAGGATGACCGACGGAGTTCCCATGAATGACCAGGAATAAAGTGCTAAAAAGATAGAATTAGTATAACTATTAGACAAAAAATAGTATTTTTAAGACCGCTTGTTTGCAGGACCACCCATGTTACCAAAAGATATTAACAAGGAAATTAATGTGAAAGCCAGCATAGACTGTTTGCATTCCACAGATACTGGGAAGAAATTAAAAAGTCTAGGAGGCATCTTGGCAGAGTTCTGTGATTACTCCGAGACTGTACACAGGGGAAAAAGGGGATAGTGAGTAATGCAAGTATGACATATACATTGTTAGGCAAATTAGAGCTTCCTACTATGCTTCTGTAGCAAGCGGACTTCTTGACACCTCCAGTATCTAAATACAAACCGAAAGCAGTGATGAGCACACAGACCACGGGGAAAACTCCAGATGGTTGCCACTAGAGCTATGGAAAAGAATAAATAAGCCAGGCTTAATATAGTCTGAAATATCTGACTGCAGAGTCGGCATACAGTGCCAAGGAAAGTGGGAGAGAAAAGTTTGCAGCAGAGCTTCTCAACACAGGAGTAGATGCAAGTCTACCTGCTGACAAAATATGCCACAAAAACTAGCACATTTAAAAACTGTGGTGGAAATACTTACATAAATATTTTTATACCCCTGCAATATTGGTTCATATGTTCTCCCAGAATAATGCTCATTGTTGGAAATGTAATATGAATAAGAGGGAAAGTGACAAAATGTACTCTGGGATTGTTAAAGATTACCAAAGTTCAAAACAGATCCTCAGACATCAATTCCTCAAACGTTAGGTACAGAGACGAAATTAACAAAAGACCTAGTCTTCTTAGGAGCAGGCTCAGGAATAACATTCACAAATCACCCCACCAAAACGAATGCAGTACACGCAGGCTGACAACTTACAGGTGACTGCACTGCACTGTACTAATGTCTGTTTTTTCTTTCACAGCATTTAAAACCATAATGAAGAATTAAGAGCAATATCAAAGGAGGTTAGAATGCCTTCTCAGGTCCAGGAGTGAGTACATGTTTTTTTTTTATTCTAAGTACATACATAACTATATAAATATATTCATAGATCACTATATAAATGAATAGGTGTAGGCCCCTGCCCCACCTTAAAAATAAGTGCTGACCTCAACCTTAATTCTAACTCAGCTCCTAATCCCATCTTCCTAACCAGATACCTTACCTTAGAAAAGTCCTTTGTGTAACACACAACTACACAAGACAGCTTGGACATTCACCATATATAGATACGCACACACAGCATTAAATCTATCCCTTTACTTAACCCTTATCTAACCCTAGCAAACAAACACACACACACACACACACACACACACACACACACACACACACACACACACACACACACACACACACACACACACACACACACGCACACATGCCACACACACATACATACACAAACACTCACACACACACACACACACACACACACACACACACACACACACACACACGCACAAGCACCCACAATAAAGCTATTAAATCTATACCCCTTACAAAACTTTTCCTCTAACCCTAATCCCTTCACACTTTAACACACACTCTACACACTCCCACCCCTAATACACACCCACTTACCTTTGTCGACAAAACATGCAGTTGGTAAAATGCCATTTCTTCAATCTGCCATTTTTACACACTACCCTGCACTTCACTCTGTCAAGTCAAAGTACCCTTCAACAAAACATAATGCAACAACATATACAGAGTGATAAATAAAGATATACATGTTAATGCAAATGCAAAAGTAAATAGCTATGTAAGTAGTTATTTATATAAATATATGTAATTACTGGCCATGGCCACAGTCTAATTTCTTGACACACACATAAGCATTTATAAATTTCCATCAGTTTCATCGTAACGACTATAGGCCACTTCTCCGTGGTTATATACACTTATCTGCTATTAGTAGGAGTTCTCCATTGTACAGTACTGGCGATCTGCATCTTTCTTGATGTTTACTTACAGCACTAATGCTGGGATAACTCAATGGATAAAGCACTTACCATTTCTCCTTGTCAGTAGTATAGGTCATATGTTCTATTTCTACTGTAAATGCATACACACATTCCTATTTGTGGACAGAGCCACAGAAGTAACTGTCCAGAGATTGAGACACCTGTGGGGCCCTATCCAACTGTATCTCATATAGCTGCATATCACAGCAAAGAACTTTTGTTATATAGGGAAGCACATATGATAATACATACTTCCATGTACACACCTGTCAGTGTGAAACAGACCTTTCAACACAAACTGACTGCATGATCAAGTGTCTGCATCTGTGTGAGAGTAATACTGCTGCCATGGTGTCTTTCTCAGCTCAAGGTTTGTAAGTCCTGGGTTCAAATTACACAGACAGGTACTTTCCTTCAACTTATGTGCAGCGTATATATTGCTCCAAGAGGGGGGCTCAGAAGTGGTGGAGTTGCGTATGGTTCTAAAGGTAGTATACACCTGTCAGAGTCACTATGATATTATCCAGTTGCACTGCAGTTAGTTCTGAAGTCATATATTTTACTACTTATATAGTTTCGTATGCAATTATATATTTGCATTTTTCTTTCTATGCCTTCTTTGTCATTATCCTTTTTATTTATTACATTTCTTTGCTGTTTGTTTTGTTGTTTCTCTCCATTTATGTTTATTTTTATAGAGTTACATCCACAGCACCACCTGTGGCCCTGCCTCAGTCCACTGTCCACTAGCAAACAGTACCACCTACCACATCCCAACATCAGGCTGCAGGGAATACCCTTCAAACTGCACCTGTGGAGGTGGAGTTGTATAAGCCATCAAGCCTTGCCCCTACTGGGGCTTTGTTAGTGGTGTCTGCTGTGGTTCTGCTAGGGGTGAAGAGCCAGTGGTGAAGAGAAGAAAGCTTGTTGACAAAGTTGGGGAGCTGGTGGACAGGTGTCAAGATGCCCACATCACCCAACTGAAGATAGCCCTTCTGTGGCTTTCAGAATTGCATCAGTTCCACATAATGCTCCTTGCACCAGAGTCAGGACACAGTGTTAAGGGTGCCCATGGTGGGCGTTCACTCTCCTACTGGATTCCGGGTGAGTAGGGTGATATTGCTCCCGATATTCACAGTATCCACATCCCAGTATTCCACTCCCTTTTTTGTCCAGGTCCACAGTTGTTTGTTGCTTAGTCCTTCCCATCACCATTGTCTTTCCCCCATTTGTCTGATGTCTCCTATACCATTTTGGCCCCCCACCCTCAATGTCTCAGTACGTCCTGTGTCAGTCTTGTCTGTCTTCTACGTTTGTCCATGTGCTCCTACTACCCCTCTTTCCTTCCTTCTACTTTCCTTCCTTCCTTCCCCAACTTAGCTTCTAAATCTACCCCTCTCTCTCTCTCTCTCTCTATATATATATATATATATATATATATATATGGTTTACTGTCATAGATTTGAAGCCAACAGTCTTGAAATGCATAATCTGAGTAATATAAAATAGAAGACCAAAGCACTGAAGACCACAATGGCTAAAAATCTTGAATACTGTATTTTCCTATCAGTGGAAACCCAGGAACATGTGCTAACACGGGTACTTCTGGGGGGAGGCAAGTCCAGAAGTTTTACATTGTGTTATTCAGTGTTTTGGTCTTCTATATTATGTTACCGGGATTATTCATTCAGGACTGTGGGCTTCAATCTTGTGATAGTAAACCATCTATATATATATAAAATGGACACCTGCCTCATAGAAAAAAAATTTACCTTACCTTTCCCACCACTACCTTGTTCATTCCTTGGAATATCCCCTTATGCGCTTGTCTCTGCTTGCTTCCCCATCTAGAATAACTTTCCTACACTCCAATTTCTACCCTTTAATTTGGAGAAAAACAGATATAACCACTTTGCAGTGGCCGTTTAAAGCTGCTAGATGTATTTTCCATCTTACTGGTTATGAGTGGACATGAGCATTTTGAGCCACATCGAGAGATGTACATGCATAACTTTCACAAATGTTTATCATTCCATACTGTGGACACTACTCAGGGATCCATGCTGTCATTGCAGTCCCTGGTCTGGCCGTGAGTGGCATATTGAATGAGTTGCTGGCTTCACACTGCTTTTCCATACTATTAATTCTTAATGAGTTCTGAACCTCATTGCACACATTAGGTAAACAGCAACTGTTGCAGAGTGCCCATGGATGCCATGTATCTGAATCCAAGGAAGTGTTCATTACTAACAAAATATGTATTAAAAGAAATGATTGTTTCTTAATTATTCCTCTTTCTATTTTATATTGTTAATGTCAAAGTCATAATGCTATGACTGTAACAGTATAACTACTCATAACAGCAATGCAAGAGGTTAATGTCACAGCAGGGTCACTATGACTTTGTTAGGGAAGAAGATAAAGTTAAATTTTATTCTGCCTAGTAGAAAATGTTATGTATGGACATGCTTGCAACCTCATATAAATGCATTATATGCTTTCCTTTGAAAAGTCATTACACAACACCACTGCCTCTGTTTACTGACTTTAGCTTGGCTGCAACTTAAAAGCAAAATTAAATCCTGTCATCTTATTCTATTACATAAAGATCCTGCACTCTTTAAAATGTCCATATCTGACAGCTATGATTAAATGCATTATGCCTTAAGGATAGTTTTTGATCATCAAAGAGCCTCCTGTCTGTATTTTATACATTCTAACTATGAACATGAAGATACAATGCTATCTGTAGCACTTGCCAAAACTTGGACCTCGTTAGCCTTAAGCTGTGTTCACAGGTGTCCACGGCCCTGTTCTGAGAAAAACTCAAGGGTTACCAAGAAAATAATAATGAAAGTGTGGTGGAACCCGATACTGGATGAACCCAGTCGTAAGGATCCCAGTTCCTAATATATTATCCACTTGTCTAAATGTGTTTTACCTAGTCACTTCTTATCCTCATACCGCCATACTATTTCTGCTCCATTTTCCTTCATTTATTACCAATACATGCTTTATGACATAGGTATGGTATTTTATTCTCTATGACTGTCGTACCCAGTGCAAATTTCTACACATTTGTTATGTTCACAAACTCATTGCTAATTCAAGCTTTAGTCAAAATGGGACTGTGATGATATTTCACTCTTTATGACACTCAGGCAGTGTTTATTTTTTCATAGTGTTTATAATATACTAAAAAATAAAATCAAAGTACTTTTTTAAAACCCCTGGTGAATTGCCAGAGGCTTCAAAAGAGTTCTGTAAAAATTAGTACAAAAGCAACTTACACAATAAATAGCAAGCATCACAAATCATTACTGATAAACATGCCTGTACATCGTGCTGGATGGTGTAGTGGTAGCATTGTCACCTCACAGCAAGAGGTTCTCTGGTTTGATTCTTGTCTGGAGTGCTCTCTGTGCAGAGTCTGCATGTTCTCCCTGTGTTTATGTGGGTTTTCTCCAGGTACTCCTGTTTCCTCCCACATTACAACGACATGCTTCTGGAGCATTTTTCACTGGGCCTCTGCTGAAAATTATCTCTGTTGCAAGTTGGACTTTCCCGGTAAACAAATGTTAAATAAATAATGCTACATATACCTAAGTAGGTAGTTCAGCTCATGCATGTGCACCTGCAATGATTAGCATTATGGAAAGGGCAGTTGTGTCCCCAAGGCTCATGACTGGTCACTGATGTGGTGTTAGTGATGGCCATATCTAGGTCTGGATGTGGCTCAGGGCTTGTAAACACTATAGGGTTGTTGTGGATTTTTACCTCACTTTTGTGACTGTTTTAAATTTTGCAGGGTGATGGCGGTGGACATGCATATTTTAGGGGAGGCTGATTGTGTGAATCTGCGCCTGCATCCATATTACTTTTAAGCTCTGCCTGCTGCTTTGGAGTGCCATTGGAATGTTTGTTAGTCTTGGTTAGCAGGCATATTATGAGGGCTGCATTTATCTGCATACTCTTCAGCGTATGTGGGGTCTTTCTGCTACACAGCCACTCATCTCAGAATGGACTGCAGCTCATACAAATGCACACACACACTCAGACCGCACATCACAAAGGCATGCATATATATATATATATATATATATATATATATATATATATATATATATATATATATATATATATATACACACATACACATACTCCTTTTCCTAGATAAAGTAAAGAGAGACTATATTCCTCTGTCAGTGTGTTGCTTGCATTGTAACAAAACTTTCAACTTGGTTAGCTGAGTTTTTGTCAGAGAAATATTGTGTTGATATTCCTGTTACATTTGTAAAGGTTATTCGTAATCTAATTCTGATGAAGTCCATATACCTTGAGGATGAAAGCACTAAATGTGGATTAAATATTGTGTGTACTACAAGTGCTTCAGGTATTTCTTTTTTATTTTATTAGTCGGTTTATGTATTTGTTTCCTTATTCATAATATCTGTGACACCCCTGCCCTGGCCCAGTAATCAAGGAGCCTCAATCCTTACCACTAACACCAGTGAGGGACGTGCACATTGGGAGGATGGCAAGTATACACACAGTGAAGTACAATTTCACTTAAGAGCACACAGAGATCACAGTCAGTTTGGGGTTAGTTTTTCCCTCTCTCTCCAGATCCCCAATAAGACTCCCCACTGGCACAGTTATAGGGTTAAAATCTCAGCTGAGTGGTCAAGACAAAATCTCCAGCACCCTCTCTGTCCAACCAGTGCTGCGTGTCCCTGCCCAAGTAGCTGACATGCACACACGCACAATTTGAGATCTGATTTATTTGCAAGCACACAGACACTCCTGGGGAAGGCTGGCACAGGTCTACTAGCTATGCCCCCTTCTTCTCAGGCTATATGGTAGTACCACCTACCACCAACCACTACTTATCAGCTACCATAAGGCCCTTACAAAGGGTGACCAATTGTACTGTGCAATGTTACTCATCTATATCAGCATTTCGATAAATGAATTGTTCGAATCACTAAATGTCGAACTGACATGATCGAACTATCCAATTTTCGAATGCCGATTAAAAAAAAATGAACTAACTAGTATAGGCAGGGGGGCAAGCCCCCCCTGCACCCCCCACACCACACGCTACTTAAATATACCAACTCCGAGACCACACTACATTGAGGTAAATGGAAATCTCCCATTACGGAGATTTCTGTTTACCCTTTCGACATTCTGCACTTTCGGCATTCTCGATGCGACAATATCAAATTCAATATTGTCAGCATTCGAGATGCTGATAGGGACTCCAATGTTACTATTATCCAAATGGTAAATGTGACCAGAACATTGCAGGACAGTCTCACATAAATACATAGGTTATACCCATTGACACAGATATTCATAAGTATATGGCAACATATCTTGTGTTATAAACATCATTGCAGTAGACTCTCATTGGACATCATACTTATCTACGTGCTGTTAGCATGCACTGCATACAATGATGTGCATTCATGCACCAGCTCTTATGTTATGTCTAATGCATGGACACATGTCACACACTGGCCTGTTTGTTGATGTCATTTCTTGTCCTACTCTTCTTTTTTCCATTGTGTTATCATGTCCATTGTCACATAGGTAGGTCTGTTCAGGTTTCTGTGACTGCAGCAGTAGATCTCTGACATTTTGGACCTGGAGGCCCCTGTACTTGGTTACAATTATGATTTTTGATATTGCATACATTGTAGCCATCTGAACTGTTTTGTTATGTGGGCACCCTAGAACACCCAGAATATAGCCTGATAACAGAATTGGGATATAAGAATCCCAAACACACCCATTATCATGTTCTTGATCAACATGTGAGCTTCATGATATGCCTCCTATCTCTGCAGGAGTGAGAGGAGTGGCATGGAACATCAAATCCACCATAACCTGGAAAAGAGGCATTAACATATGTATTTTACCAGAACTATTTCTTGCTGTACATCATTTTATCATATATGTAAATAATGCATTAGGTTACATACATATACACCCACAAGATGATCTTCAGGTATGCATTTACTTGTAAGCCTGTGCCTCAGGGCACAGGTTTTCTGTATAAATGAATCATGTCAACCAGTATTATGTGACACTGAGATCTGTAGGATGCATGCGTTGGTAGTTAAGTGGATGCCACCTTTAATGGCAGTAAAGACAAGGGGGAGATGTGAAGTCTCATAGAAAAGTTCCATGGCTATATGGTGCTTGGTTGCTATTTGTTGAACTTCATGTGGGTCCCAGGCTCAGATAATCTGCAACTCATCCATGATTCAGAATTCTACAGTATAGAACACTCTGTGTCTCCCATGTTGTGCTGGAATGTCCCAGAAATCAGTATGCCCAGTGAGAAGCACATTTCTTTCCTAATGGGACTGGGTTACCCTTTCGGCTGTGCCATCACAGGGGTACACTTATCAGGTACATTTAGTGCCAGCTCCATGTTCAGGTGGTATCTATCAGTAATGTTCTGGTCAGAGAGCTGGTCTAAAAGGAGCCATTGACAGCACATTGTTGGTCACTGTCTCCTGAAGGCTGAGCAACACCTAGAAAAGAGCAGCTCGTAAGAGCTAAAAGACCATCAGGATACTCACCTGCTTAACAGCAACAGATAAAAGAGAATATCTTTCTTTCTCTCTGAAGGCTTACAACATTAATATGTGTCTGGTATTTCAGTTTTACTTAGACATGAGCAGCATCACTCTACAATTGTATACAGTCCTGCAGAAACCTATGATGACGTTGATTGGTTTTGTGCATTTGTAATTGCATACAATGCCAGAGGCCTGCCTTTTAGAATATTCTACACTGAAAAATCTACAGCTTAAGTGCAGCACCTTGCCAAAAGTATAACTTTTTCATTTTTTTAATCTGGTCCAAATTCTCACTTAGAACAAATCCATGTGAAAATGCCCTTTTAATTGTTATCAAATACACTTTTAACACTTCAATGATCATATAGCTTCAAACATTTCAAAAACTTTCAGTAATAACTACAAAATAATTTTACTTCAATATTTTCTCTTTGTATATTCCATACAGAATACTGGCTCTACAAATGTTCATACTAATTCAGATTCTTTGTGATTCTCAAATGATTCCATCATCTTAGGCCATAAATCATCCTAGTTGTTAAACTCGGATAGTCAATCTTTGGTTTCATTAGACTATTTATATTAGCTGTTGGGTTTACTCTTATAACAATTTATTTAAGCAATAACCAACAACGTGGTGTGGTATATTGAAGATTCACCCATGGTTGGTGTGGTTTAAACAAAGGCAACCGTGGGTAAATCTTCAATATACCACAACCACGAAGTTGGTTATTGCTATTAAACAATGACATTATTTAAGAAAAAAAATACTTACTTTTCTTAAATAATGTCTTTTTATAACGGCGAATTGCTGTTCTTCTGCCGGTTGTGGTATACTGCTTTTTCGTTTTGATGTACTGCACATGTGTATGGGACTTGCATTCCCATGCATACCCAGTACATCAAGGCTTTGAAACAGAAGCAACGGAGAAAAGAAAGTCTCCGTTGCGCCGTTTTCTCTCTTTTTTTAATTGTAAAAAAAAAAGGTTTTGGGACAGTTTATACCAACGGGAAAAAGTCCAGGTAACCAGACCTTTTTCCGTTGGTATATTGTGGGATTTACAACGGGCATGCTGGTTGGGCTGGTCAATCAGCGTGTATGTTTTCGAATATTAATAGGGAGTCATTGTATAATATACAATTTATGCTTTCTTATGGCAGTCAGAATTATTTATACCTTAGCTTATTTACATTAAGTAGTCCATATTACCCAAGAGTGTGGCCACGGTGGTGCAGCGGTTAGCGTTGCCACCTCACAGCAAGAGGTTCTCCGGTTCTATTCTCGGCTGGGGTGCCTTCTGTGCGGAGTCTGCATGTCCTCCCTGTGGTTGTATGGGTTTTGTTCGGGTGCTCCAGTTTCCTCCCACATCCCAAAGACATGCTGTAGGTGGATTGGACATGCTAAATTGGCCCTAGGTGTGACTGTGTGTGCCTTCTGTGGAAGGTTGGGTGCCGGGCTGGAAACTCCGTACTCTAAAACTCTACTGCCAATCATGAGCAGACAGGTGATTAGCTGTGGTGACCCCTAACTGGGAAAAAGCTGAAAGAAGAAGAAGTCCATATTACCCAAGAGACTTGTTATTGCCCTGATCTTTGCTTTTTATTTTTGTTGTTAATCACCTTACAGATTTTAAAGTAGTTTTTACCCTCTAATTGGGTTTCTCATGTGACAGAGACATTGTTTGTGCCCTTTACCTTGTCTATGAGTCCACAATTACCCTCATTTGTAATCGATAACCACCATAACTTAGGGATTGTGAAGGGTCATGAGGTGGCATAACCTGAGTCCAACCATCATTTCTACTGGTACAGGTCTAGCTTATTGAAAGTGAGCAGTTGCTACCCTGTCAAGAAACTCTGATGAATGTGGTTCTCCCTTTTTCCCTGGAATATCTTGAGAATCAAGTTCTATTAAGGACAGAGGGCAGAACCTGTTAGCTTGGCTGGTCTCATCTAAGACATTGTTGATTAGGCCAAGAATAATATGCCTGAAGGCTGACACAGTTAGGTTTGTTGGGTGAGGCTGATCTGGCTTTTATTAAAGACATCTGACAAGATGAGAAGTTTAGTCCTCACCCAGCTACTCTAATGCTTCCAGGTTTTTGTATCATCCAATTTCCAAGGCAAGGTAATATTGGTAGACATTTTGCCTGTCACTGTACATTTTGGTTTGAGATAGCTCAGATTAACAGTGGGTCTATAATTTTCTTTGTGCATGACCATAGGTCAGGAAAAGTTGCATATTTCTCATTTACCATCCATCATTTGGTAAGAAAACTACTCCACAACAGTCCATCAACTTCCTTGTCTATATTTCCTCAGTTATAGAGGTTAGTCTTTGGAGGTTTTGATAGTAAGATAGCGCAAAAGTGGTTTATTCTGCTACCTATAAAGAGGCACAGTCATTGAACATGACATTCAAACTAGATGTGATCATCTTTGAAAGGGAGGTGCAGTTGCTTTCATTGTTTGATAAACATTTGATTCATTTCTGCCTAAGCTTGCCTCCAGTTAGATCACCAATGTGCTGCTTCAGTTTACGAATACAAGAATGTTTTCAATTGTGGCCTGATAATCTCATTGGATCTTAATGGAACCTCTCCTCTTACCTCCCAACACTCATACCTGTATGAGATGCACTTATCTCACCAAACTGGAAGCAGTACACGCTCCAACCAAGACCGGACTAGCTGGTCAAGAGGACAAGATCAACACCTGTAATTCACTACATAGAACACACAGCCTTCCAAAACACCATCCCAACCCACACATAGAACCACAAACCTTGCACCTGCCTTCACGGAGGCTCTCAATAAAAATGTACCCAAACAACAGAGACCCCCAAGACAGAAATGCACTTGACCACCACAACACAACCTCAGAACACATAGCTCACCACCACAGTGTGCCCCTCAACCCAAGCCCTTAAGACAAAACACTTTGCACAATTTACTAATCATAGGAGACTCAATTGTGAGGCACACTGATGTCCCTCTCACTAGGTTGAACAAGGAGAAGGTGACAGTCAGTTGTCTATCAGGTGCCAGGATTTGCCACATAACACATGCACTCAATTCACTCCACAACAAGTACAAATATGACTCCATCATTGTCCATGTGAGTGTGAATGACCCGAGACATACCTCCCTGGACTACATGAAAAAAGATGTGATGGAACTCTTGGATTATGTGGCCCAGGCAGGTATGACCCTAGCCCAGAGCAGTATTCTACTGTCACCCAGAATGATACCACAGTATGAATAGAAAATGATTGACTTCAACAATTGGCTACATTTCTGGTGTTATTCTATGGGGATCCAATATCTGTCTGCTTGGGATGACATAATCGACAGACCTCGAAGTTTTGGCAGAGACATCTTGCATCTGTCACCCCAGGGATTCCAGGTACTGGCTAAGGCTCTTGCCACCCCTATAGTGCCTTTTTTAGGCAGTGTTCAAAAGACCAAAATGCCACCATAACATCTACAAACAAATGCAATCTGAGGGTCATGCTGCTCAATGCTAGAAGTCTAAATCTCAAGATGCACTTGCTCAAAGCTCTCCTCAAAATGAAGAATGTCAAAATCTGTGTTGTAACAGAGACCTGGTTTAAAGAGGCAGAAAGCACCCCTGCGCTCCCAGGCTACAACTCATTCCATACCTTTTGACCCCAGAATACATCCGGAAGCTCCAAAGGCGGTGGTGTCTTCATATTCTTAAAGGATATGCACACTTCTAGACTGGTAGCCCAGCACAATGCATCCGAGATACTTCAAGTACAACTAACACTGGGTAAGACAGCGATACAAGTCATAGCCTGCTACAGAATGCCAAACATGTCCCCAGACTCTGAATCCAAGTTCCTAAGCACTCTGGAATCTATCAAGGTCCAACCCAATACTCTCATACTGGGTGACTTCAAGTATCCTTCCATCAACTGGAAAAACTATTCATGTACCAATGTACAGCCCCAGTGCTTTCTGGAATTTATCAATTCCAATGCCCTGGACCAGCTCATTCTGACCCCCACTAGAGGAAGCAACATCTTCGACCTGGTTATCACCAACATGGAAGACAATTGCTCCACACATATAGTCAGTTCCTCCCTGGTTAAATCTGACCACAGACTGATCACCATGGAAATCTCCATCTCACCTGCATCCCCCACTAAGGTGACCACCTTGAAAAACTTCTCTAAAGCCAACTTTGGGCTCCTAAAAACAGAGGTGACTAACTTTGTGGTACCCATGCCAATGGGAAATAGCTGCATGACTGCCAAATCCTACACCAGTGCACTTTACGAGCATGTACACAAATGCATGGACCTTGCCATACCAAATAGAACTAAGACGCTCTTCTCCAAAAAAAGGAAGCCAATCTGGTGGTCCCCAGCCATCAATAAATTCTACAACAGAAGGAGGAAACTGTTGCTGAAAAAAATGAAGTCACAAGACGGGAAAACCTCCCTTATCAGTCTCAACAAAAAGCTGAGATCCCTTATCAAATCCTCTAAAGCCAGCTATGAAGGCAGAGTTGTGGCTGACACCAAAAACAACCACAAAGCCTTCTATAGCTATAACAAAAACCACAAAGGCAATACCCAGATTTGCTCTGAGTTATTGTACAACGGCATTTCCTATACTGAGTCAACAGATATAGCCAACATACTGTCCGGCAGGGTCAATGACAACTTTACCCCTCTCTCCCCCTCAAGGGCCCTATCACAATACCAGAAGAAAGCCTGGTACCCACCATTTCTGTAGCAAAGGTAAAAGCTGCATTGTCCAAAGTCAAGAATACAGCATCCATAGGACTTGATAATAACCCTGGCTGCATCCTACATGAGCTACAAAACAAACTAACAGTACATCTGTGTGCCCTATTCAATCACAGCCTTACCTCAGGCTATGTCCCTAACAAATGACGCACTGCTACAGTCCTCCTTCTCCACAAAGGAGGAGAAACTACAGACCCTGGGAACTATCACTCCATTAGCCAGATGAGTATGCAAGGAGCACATCATCATGGACCTGCTTAACAAAGATATAGGCAATCTCTAAAACACTAACTACTTCGTAGCATTAAAGAGACTTCCTCTCTGCACTGTTTCATGACTTACTTCTCTAAAAGAACTCACCCCCTATTCTAATCTAAAATAATGTAATGTAACTTCCTTCTATTGTATATAATGTATTCTAAGATACTATTGCCTATATTGGAGATTTTTTCCCCAGGCCTCTACTGAATATGTACTGAATGTAAGTATAAGATTTGTATGCCTGTAACCAGGCCTCTAATTTAAGATAACAATTCTTGGTATTCTTTATCTTTTTATTATATGTTATCCAATGTTTTTTTCAGGTAACTCTTACACAATTTTGTTTTGTCTAATCTAAAAGAATGTAATGTAACTTCCTTCCTTCTATTGTATATACTGTATGCTATGATACTATTGCCTATATTGGAGCTTATCTCCCCGGGCCTCTACTGAAAATGGACATATATCCAGTTAGACCAGCCCGGTCAACAAATGTAAAATAAAATAAATAAATAAATCTCCAAACTCTTGACCCCACACAGTTTAGCTTTGTCAAGAGGAGATCCTGCCTGCTGAACCTGGTTGACTTCTTTGAGGTAGTCACCAAGGCTGTGGATGAGGGTAAGGCAGTGCATACAGCCTACCTCGACCTGGCCAAGGCCTTTGATACCATTTACCACTCAGGTATCATTGATAAACTCACCAAACTAGGCATCAATCCTTACATCACTAGGTGGGTTGCAAATTGACTCACAGACAGGACCAACAGAGTGAAAGTTGTGGATTCCAAGTCAGACTGTCGACCAGTCACAAGTGGAGTCCCACAGGGCTCAATCCTGGGCCCTCTCCTGTTTGTCATCTACTTTTCAGGAGTCCAGGCCAACACAGAAGACTTTGGCTGACCAAATTCACTGATGACTGCAAGCTAGGAGTCATTATCAATTCCCCAAGTGATGCAGACATCCTACAAATGGGCCTCTCTCAGACCAATGACTGGTGTCGGAGCCATGGCCTGAAGCTTAATGCCAAAAAATGTGTTATCATCCCCTTTGGAAAAAACTCAGTTCCCATGAATTACCACATTGATGGGAGCCCATTGAACACTGAACAGGCCATAAGAGATCTGGGCACCCAAGTCAACAGCCACCTCACCTTTGACCACCACATTGCCACTGTGGTCAGAAAGTCTTTCTACGTGGCACATCTTATAACCAAACGTTTTGCATCCAGGAAGAAAGAGGTCATCATCCCTCTCTACTCATCCCTCATTAGACCAGTCATTGAATATAATGCCCCATTTGGCATGTACCTGACGAGACACCTACAACAGCTGGAGAGGCCACAAAAGTACCTCACAAAAAGGATCCTAGGGCTTAAACAGATGTCTTACATGGACAGACTCAAGAAACTTCAGATGTTTTCAGTCTCTTATCGTCTACTTAGAGGTGAACTCTGCTTGACTTACAAAGCCATGTCCAACCCAGCCCTACTTGAAATGCTACACCTAAAGAAATCCCAATCCCCCCACACCACACACTCCAGAGATCATAACCTCATTACCACAATTAACACAACACACTCGAGAGACAGGTTCATCTCCCAAAGACTGCCCATACTCTGGAATAAGCTTCCCATTCATGTCAAGCGGAGCACCTTGCTTGCCCTCTTCAAGAGAAATCTTGATAAGTGGATAGGTAACAGAAAGTTCACTCCAGGGATCATTCCAATTGCCCTATTGGATAGGGGCACTATGGACTAACATTGGGTGGCACAGTGCCTGGGCAATTCTTTTGGGCTAGGCTTGTAAAGGCTCCAGGGCCATTAGCCTAGTACACACCTATGAACCTGTGAACCTATGAACAGTACTGATGTGTTAATGTACTACCAGACTTATTGCCTGTACTTTGGATCAGATGCCTATCAATGCTGGTTTGATCTTGAACTTTGTGAGCTAAGGAGGCAGAGAAACAGGTTAGAATAGAAACAGAGAAGGATTTCTCTTCTCAGGGACAGGTTAATTTGCATGACCATTACACAGGCAACTATTTGGGAATCTTAAATAGGAAAGTAAAACTATCATCCATTAAGATTTCTGCCACATTCAGTCACCTATCAACACTTTTTCAATTTGTAGACAGGCTGTGCAGTTCAGCTCTTTTCACCATGCAGGAAATGTTTCTGTCCACAGACTGTAAGAGAGACACACAATTCTTTGTAGATAAGGTTGTTTAGTTCTGTCATGGCTGTTACACTAACTGCTGCCATTGAGCATGTTGTTAAACATGACATGGAACCTCCTGATTTTTATTTAATTGTTAACATGTTCTCTTAGTGGTTACGGTTTCTTCCCCATAGTTTGAAGTGCAGCATTCAAGCCTAAACACCTGTTACTCTGAATGTAGAGTTTGCTTGTTTTCCCCATGTCTGAGAAAACATGCTCGTCAATTGGCTATATACAGATAAAAAAAAAAAACATAATTTCCCCCATGGCCTAGAACACAGTAGAAAGGGATCAAAGAAAAAGTGGTCCTAAATTTTGTTAAATTAAGTTTAAATCTTATTATGGCACTGACCCTGCCTTCTCAATGGTCATTAATGATCTTCCTTTGGTAAAGGCATTAGTGGTTATATCCCTCTAGGTTTCTCTTCATTTGTTGACTGGACTTGATAGTGCAGACCATGAAATCCTACTCAAGCATATGCTAACACACTCTTCTTTCCTCCACAGTCATTGATTGGTTTGCTATTTAACTGTCTGATCACTTGTAGCAGGTTGTCCCTGGTTTGTGTTTATCCTCACTTCAATTGCTGAGCTGCAGTGAAACCAAAGGCCTTGATTGTGTATATTCTGGTATGCTTAGGAAATTACACCTTCTGTAAATTGGTCCCTTTGACCTTGGTTCCATGTTGTGCTTGTACTCCTATAGTAATCCTGTGACCCACAAAGTTGTATTTTAACCAATTAATGATATCTTTTTTTCTGATAAGAATATTCATTTGCATCAGGGTCTACAGTATCACTGTTATGCTGAAGACATCTAACTTTATCTCCCCTCTCCAATTTTATCATCCTTGAGGGTTGTCTACATTCTTTTCTCAAATATCAGTAAACCATAGCTGACTTAAGCTTAATCTAGTCAACACAGAAATACTGACAGTGCATCCTATTCTTTGACCAATCAACAAGCTCCATACCTTTCCTCATAATCGATTACAAAAGGGATAGGTTGAAGCTTGTCTCTAAGTTTTGAAATCTTTAACCGAGATTGTTTCTAGATAGCATATGGTCATTTAATGAAAATTCCAAAGTTTTGCATTTCATTGACAAGAATTTGTCCCAGATAAAGTACTTGCTACTTCCATCTAACAAGGCAACTGTAGTTGCATGCTGGTGTCTATCTAACTTTCTTACTGTAATATTATTAACCATGGGATTTAAGAAATACAGTGATCATAACCACTTGAGCATATGCAGAACTGTGGAGCCTATGGGCTGAATGGGAAATCTCTGTTTAATTATACCACTCTAGAGCTCTAGTATCTATGCTGACTAACTGTAGTGAAGAACATTTCTTTTATTATTTGGATAATTATGCACTGTGCCCCTCACAGTCTTATTGCTATTTTCAGAAAAGTGAATCTAGTATCTTACAGTCTGGCTTGCCAGCTTCTTTCATCAGGTGAGGGGCTGATGGAATTCCCATGATGTGCTTAGAAACATCTGTCAAGCATTCCTTCATCTATCTTTCTCCAGTCCTATGGTATTCATCACCACCTGGCTTTAAATGTATGCATCTGTGGTCTCTTTAATGAAGTATTAAATATTACCTGTTCAAGATAATTTGTTTTAACAATAGTTGACCATTGTAATCAGATTTTTAATAACTGTTTTCCTTTTTAAGTGGTATATTTTGTTTTTTTTTTAATGAAGAGTTTAGGTCCAGGCACTTTAACAAAGCAGAAGTTCATCACTTCTATTATAAAAAGTCAAATATGAAGGAAAAAAGATGACTGAAGCTATGGGCAAATAAAGAACCATACCTGAAGGCGAACCTTCCCTCCTTGATTCTTATTTGCACTTAACAGAAACACAGCTGAGAACTATTCTGTACTGCACTTAACAGAACTATTTTTTCCAACAACTTTTTATTTGATTTTACAGCCAAATAGTTAAAATACAAATGCATAAAACACAATAAAAAACAAGAAAGTAAATTATATAAATCATCCATAACAAAATTGTGTATGAATTATACAAAATCATTAATATTTACCTAATATATCTTGTAACTTATGTTAAATGTTTATGAGTTATATTAGCTGTTCTGTTAAAATAGTTTGCATTTCTTTATTACATACATACTTAGCTAAACATATAAAATGACTAAATAAAAGTATATGTTCACTTTTCCAATTCACAGTAATAACCTTTCTAGCAATGACCAAAGAAGAGGAACTTGTGGTTTTGGAATTATACTTGAAAGCAGTACATTAAGTAATATTAAGAAATATGTAATATTCCAATTGTCTGCTCACAGAGACTTAACAAAACTTATAAAATCATTCCAAAATTGCAATACTACTCTACATTTGATAAACATGTGACTCCAATTAGATCCAAACGTTTCACTACATCTCCAACATTGTATTTCTTTTTTTTATAAATTAGTGCAATTTTATGAGGTGTTAAAAAACTTCTATGTAAACAATGCCCAATAAAGTGAAGATATGCTGTTATTAACAGATTTCAAATATAATTTTGCATTATCTGCTGAGAAAGTTTCCTTATTAACTTTTGTAGAACAGTCCCAAAAGGACAGCTCAAATGACAAATATTCATCTCGTAAAATCCTATATACAGTTGATATGTAGGACTTATGCTTAGTCTCGACATAACTGATACAGAAAAAAAAATTGTACTAACTTTGGCAGGGAATTTATTTGTATATTAAGCATCATTTTTGTTCTTTTATTTATGAATTTTATTGTCAGCCAATTATCTTCTTTAACATTATAGCTGGCTAAAAGATAATTGGGCATATGTATCTGATTGCCATCTAAAAATTGCTACCAAAATTTTAAGTTGTTTTCTTTAAGAGTTAACATTTTACTTAAATTAAAAGACTCCAAACAATCCATTATATAAGCTATAGGAAACATTAGAAACAGCAATTGTTTAACCAAATAATTACTATCATGTTTTTAAAGATAGCAAAACTATGATTAATACCAGGAGTAAAGTAAAGAAATTTCTTGTCATTTACACAATAATCTCTTAGAACCCAATGTATTTTATTGATGCCCAAAGAAGAACTTACTTGCACCTCATAACTGCTATTTGATATTATACTAATTTCATGTATATTTTTCCGACTTGAGATATAAGATATGTTTAGCCACTGACTCACTATATTAATAATAGTAGATTTTACATATAGTTCAATATTAGGAAAGCCAATCCTATTATCATCCCATTTTCTTACATGCCAATCATAGGCTATCCTAGGTTTTTGAGGATACCAAAGAAACTTGAGCAGAATTGTATTAATCTGTTTGAAAAAAAAATGGAGGAATTAACATCAAGGATTGCGTATAGTATAGTATTTTTGGTAAGATAACCATTTTTATCAATGAAAACCTCTCTTCCATAGTAAAAAAAAAAACTTTTATTCCAATTATCAGTTAACTTAGTTATTATGTTTATCAAAGCTATATAATTTGAATTAACAGTATCCTTCCATGTAGGTTTTATAATACTGCCTAAATACTGGAGGTGCTTATTTCCCCACCTAAAGTTATTGTAATCTTGTAAATAAGTATTTTTTATTTATTAATAATGTTTCCATTTTTCCTTGATGTAAACTTAGGCCAGAGGTTTTTTTGAAGAGTTTAATTGATTCAATAATATAATGAAGTGAAGATTCTATGTCTCCACTTGTTAATAGTATGTTATCCACAAATAACTGAATTTTTGAACCATAGCAATCATTTAAGAAAAAGCCTTTTACATTAGTGCCATTTCATATGAAGATAACAAATGGTTCAATTAACAAAGCAAACAATAAGGGTGGCAATGGGCATCCTTGTTTTATTCCCTTTAATATTTGAAATTATGTTGTTAAACATGAACCAATTTAAATATAAGAAAAATAATTGTTATATAACTCCATTATTAATTTGATAAAGTCTAGGGAAAATTATATCCTCTAAGTATTTTATATAAGTATGCCTAGCTAATGGAGTCAAAGGCTTTATCTATGTCTAAGCTAAAGATTGAGAGTTTTTTTGTTTTTATTTGCAATATCTATCAAAGTTAATAATCTGATAATGTTATCTTGTACTTTCCTATGTAGTATACATCCTGTTTGATCATATTCAATCAAATTAGGCATTATATTATTTAATATGCTAGCTAATATAGACATAAATATTTTGTAATCCATGTTTAGCAATGAAATAGGATAATAAGAGGAACAGCATTGAGAATATTTGCCCTGTTTTAAAATAGGTGTGATTAAAGAAAATTTCCAGGAGGGACATATATTCATTTCATTTTCAATCTCACAAAAGGCTTTTAATAATATCTTTAATGTATTGTCTGTATTTATTTTATATATTTTTGGAATTATATCATCCAGTCCTGGGGCTTTATTATTCTTTAAGTTTTTGATTTGCTCTTTCAATTCTGTAAATAATATTGATTTATCTAAGATCATAGCTTGTTGTTTTGTTACGTTATTTTTGATGTTGCTTTTTAAACATTTTCAGTTAATTTATTATCCAAAATGAGATTTTAATCAAATGATTTATAATGGATTTGAAAGGCTTCAAGTATATCTTTTAAATCAGTTACTTTTTTGAAGTGTTATTGACCATATGATTAATTTCATTTATATGATTCATATTGTTTAATTTTTTAGATCTAATAGCTAATCTATGTAAGTTTTTAGGTTAATGGATTATGATTGTAACTTAAGTTTTTCCAAATTTATAGCAATTCGGTGATTTAATATTTCTAAATATTTCTGATTCAATATTGTCAATTCTGAATTTGCAATCTTATTTTTTATTTTATTTATTTATTTATCATTTGTTGACCGGAAAAGTCCGACTAGGTTCCACAGAGCCTGTTTTCAGAGAGGCCCGGGGAGAAATGCTCCAGATGCATGTCTTTGGAATGTGGGAGGAAACCAGAGTACCCGGAGGAAACCCAGGCGAACACAGGGAGAACATGCAAACTCCACACAGAAGGCACCCCAGCCGTGAATCGAACCGGAGAACCTCTTGCTGTGAGGTGACAATGTTAACCACTGCACCACTGCGCCGCCCATCTTGTCATTAGGTTTTAGATTTAACTTTAATTTATCAATTTTAGTTTGTAATTCTATGAATTCTCTATCCCACTCTTTTCTTTCTAGAAGATACCAGTTCTTAATTCTACCATATAGGTATGCTTTTAATGTATCCCATAGTATAATATCTGATACTTCTCCATTATTGTTGAACTCCAAAAACAGATTTAACTATTTTAAAACCCACTCTTGAAAACCTTTAATTTTTATTATATAAGCCAGAATCCTCTGCTAAAAAATCAGATCATCAGATTTTATGCTGAAATTAAAAGTTATGGCATTATGATCAGAAAGTGGACATGACATTATTAAAGCTGCATATATTTTAGAGTAAAAATTATTGGAAATAAAAACCTTATCTATATTTGTTTGGGTTCCAAATCTAAAATAATAATGGGTATAACTAAGGGGGTTTGCAATTTTTAACTCATATATATCTCTTAAATTCATTATATTGATGAAATGGTTCAATTTTTTTGACTGAGCTGTTATCCTAGGCTTTTCACTTCTGCAAGTATCTTTATCAGATAATAAACATTAAAGATTCCAGCTAAGATAATTTCACCCTTTACATGTAAGGCCATAGTAAATAAATGTTTCACAACCAATTTAGCTCCAAGTCCAGGTATCCAGTATGCATTGATTAACACATAACATTTCACATTATTTTCCAACACAAATTAACTCAACATTCCATTTTTACCAATATAAGTCTTAAGAATTTTCAGCATACTATGAGACTTTGTTCACATTATAAGTGTGCCTCTCCTTTAGTTCTATACCATGTGTCAACTAAAATTGAATTATCTTTAAATGACAATTTATCTAAGTCTTTTTTTAGCAAATGTGTCTCTTGTAAAAAGACTATGTGCTTTATGCATTTTGATAAACTTAAGTAAACTAGCTCTTTTTATATTACTATTAAGGCCATTGACATTCAGTGATGCATTAGCAACTAAGTAGAATATATTTAAAACATCTATAATATGATTTTGTATATAGTAAATTATGAATATATTTAAAACATCTATAAAATGATTTTGTATATAGTAAATTATGAATAACGCCAATATATTTTGATATGGATGAAAAAACAAATTTAACTATTAACCTTTGAAACAAATTGCTATTTATATTTACATACATGGAACAATATGTTCCTGGTTTCATGAGACGGTCATTCAAAACACCCTCTATCTACATCTCGCTCTTCTAGTATTCTGCAGTTGCTACTGCCAAAAAAAATATATAAAAGATAAATAAAACCAATAACAAAGACATTTTCACAAAATGAGTAACTCATTTCTATAACAATTTGATTAATATTCATGTAATTATGTATAAGATATATGATTGAATTAGACTTGTAATTTAAATCAAAGGAACAATTCAAAAATATTATTTTGAAGAAAGATACTATATACAGTATGTGTTTGCATATGGGAGATAGGATAATTAAGGTTTATCTTGACTGAAAACAAAATTTCATTCTATAAATGACTATACAAGATCCCTCAATACAGGTAAAGTATTAAATCCCCATGTAGTTCCAGATGAAAATATTTAACACTTATTTGGACTATTAAATGTGTTAACACTATCAATGTATAGTGAGATGATGTATTTCACTAGAAACAACTCTACTATTAATGCACTATGCTTATAGCTTAACAAAATGTATCATCAGAATACAAAAGCCATCACGTGAGCAGAAAACTGCTTTCATGTAAATGGAAACAGCTACACTTTTTAGAAGCAAATGGGAAAGAAAAGAAAAAAAAAAGTTTACGAAGCTGAATAATATACTTCTCAATCACAATAGGTCAGATCAATAAAGATATAACTCAACACCAAATGTCATTAATGCATCTTACAAAATTATTAGACCTGTATGTATACATGTTAATTGTGTAACAATCTACAGTATAAATATATCAAATGAAGATCTATAACAGTCTAACTGACCCTGCTTTCACTTATACGTATATTTAAATCAATTGTAAATTAATCAGAACCGAAATTTTTTTTCACAAACTATGTCTGTTTTAAATCTAAATAGTATAGTCACACATTTCAATTTTTTAATTTGCGTGTTGGCAGTAAATACATATCTTCCATATTGGTGCACTTTTTGGTCTCTCTTTTATACAATCATTCTTATGAGCAGGTATTATATACCTAAAACATAACTTTACAACTGTGGACTACAAATTATCTGACATCTTACAACGCCAGGAAAATTCATTGACAACATGCCTTGATGTTTTAACACTTAGTAAATCATTTATCTTACAGAAAGAATGTTAGAATTAAGAAATGTAATGAATTTGAAGTTATTTGCGGTTATTATTCACTTTCCATGTAGAATAGCAACAGCACTCTTACTCACATAAAGGTGTTTAATGTATAAACTTTGCTAGTACTCCTTTACATTTTAGACTATTTAATGTCTCATTTACTTTTATAAGCTATAAAAGATCTTACTTTAATGATGAGAAGATTATTACTTTGCCACAAAATTGCAAAGTAAGCTACAAATGCAGTTTGAAGTTTGTACCTTTCATGAAAGTTAGCTTACTCACACCATGTTTGATCCCACAATTTCAATTAATTTCTGAGAAGCTGCAGCATAAAGCAATTATGTACTATAGTATATATAATGTCTATAATTTGCAATATTGTCCAAAGGTATGATCATCATTAACTAACATCACCAAAACCTAATAGTGTTATGGATTGAATACCTGCTTGATACTGCATGGCCATATATGCAGTCATAGCAGTCTACAGCACTTCATAGGAACAAAAGAAAAGTGCTTATGTTGTCTCCGAAATGCTAGCCAATAACTCAAGCATTCACTATTAGATTCACTCAGAACTGCAAAGATACCACATTCAATAATAACATAATTACTAGTTTAACAGTTTGAAAATGCATATAAATGTTAATGTGCTTATATTATGTGTCGAACTGTATTCAATTGAAGGACATTATTGCCTTCCTCAGATCAATATATCAGCTACTAACAAATAAATCAGAACATACCAAAACATAATACATCAGGGTATTATTATTTCCAGTTTGAAGTTATTTAAATGTAAGCACTTATTTTATAACATTGAGTCCATTTTTGTGTTTGGAATAAATTCTTTTTACTATACCTCTTCAAGCTGCCGTTCCCATTCGTTAGGTTTAATTAGTATGTTATACATTATTGGAAGAGATTGTCAAAGGAAAAATATACTTTAAAAATGATCAAAACATGGTAGGTTCAGGTTAAGGCACTTTAATCTTGCAGCAAGGAGACAAAAGCGTGCTAATACAGAGTTTGTCTAACTAGAAACAGGAAATACTTTCATTTTTATACACTTTCTAATAAGACATTGCCTACCAAGCTGACGTAACAAATCACAAGTCTTTTCATCATCACTTATTAACAATTAGTCTCATGAATTTCTGCTGATTTATCAATTTTTGTGAGAAACTTCCTAAAGAAAACAACATGGCCTTGGTTACCACTGGTTAGATACATGCAATGTTACCATTCAAGGTACTATGGTTAATTCAAGCACAAAGCTAGCAGTTCATTTCTCTAATAATCCTTTGTCTACATTATCTCTAAGCTACTGCAGCTGCACAAGTTTTCATACTTAGAACAGAGCTGATTGTTTAGAATCATTACATTTACAGGATATAGCATTGTTCATTCATTCTCTCCTGACCTAGCAGATAAGCGCCTGCTTCTCAAGTACATTTCCAAAAGGCATAAACATGAATATTGCTGTGCTAGCAATTACTAGATCAGAGGGCATCTTGCAAGTTTCAGAAAGCACACTGCAGTTTCAAAAAGCATCTTTTCAGTCTCATATGAAACTCATTTTATATATAAAACAGTGCATATAAAATAGAATGAAAAACGTGTTAACTCATTTAGCTTCTAATTAGCATTAAGCATCCACACATTAATACATATTTTTCTGACATTTCCCCCCTGTTAATACTTTTTAATTCTATTTTCAAAAAGAATAAACAGTTTGCTTCTTTTCCTAACCTCTTCCATTCAGGATTTGCAGTTAGGAAAGTCATTCAGTTTAAACTTTATGAAAGTGTTTCACATTCTAGCAGCTCTTCAAATTCAGTACTCTGATACATAGTCTCAGAAACTGATATATCTATAAATTCTTTGATTAATTTCTTCATGCAGGGGATTCCACAACAAACACAAACTCCTATCAGGAGTAATCCCACACCAATGGCAATCAAGATGTTCATTAGGATGGAACCCCACCCCCGAACAAATTCTGGAAAAAATCCGTCAGAGGGTTTGGGCCTGGTTTGGTCATGGCAGACACTTGCTGAATCACCTCAAGGTGGTCATTAATCTCATGCTGATGATCTGGTATAAACGCACAGCATTCTTCTTTGATTAAAGCGCACGTTCCACCCCTCGCCGCTAGGGTGAAGTCAAAAGTCATTCGGTTCTGGAGCACTACAGTTCTCATAGCATTCAGTTCATCGGTTATCAGTTCAAGAGCAGAGAAAGTCACATTACGCATCACTTTGGGAAGTTTAGACAGTTTTCGCAGCTCCCAAATCGATTTAACTGCACCATATGCAGGTAATATGCCTGCCCACGATATGACAGCGTCACTCAAGTCCGTGTGCGTAAGTTTTGTACCCACAGTATGATGGTCTTTCCAGCCCGCCTCGATCTGTCCCATTGGATTCTCAGGCCTTTTAACAGTTTTCTTGGTCACATCTTGGGTATTTCGAATATTTCCCTGAGGCAAGTGTGTGTCGTATGGCCGGGACCAGGTACCCCAAAAAACAACTGCCAGACCAATTCTCAGGTAACCATTTATATGCCTTTTTACCACACACAAAATAACAATCCTCTACTTTAGTAGTTACTTTGTTACGAAATGACTGCCCTGCATGAAACATTTTCCTATCTATTACAGATAACTGTTTAAAAAGTACAGGAATACATTGCACTTGATCAAGAGTCTTATGCGTGGATTTAAGAAATGAGTCATAATCTGAACTACAAGTTCCACCCAGATTGTTTGCTTTGGTATAACATTTATATTGTACAGTCACATTACACTTGCTCCAACCCACTTGTATTGTGTCGTTCTTGTAGAAACATACAATTCCCACACACAGGCAAATACAGTGTTACCTTATATGCTTTAATAGATACTGTGTCAAAAAACAGATTTTCCCAGGTCTCATTGACCCCTAGGGGGATAGCAGTCATTAATAATCCCCCGTATGCTGTTGATATGGCTGTGCAGATCCAGCAGTTCGAAACATTAAAAGTTTCAGCATACACACGTGTAATTGCCTGATAAGTGTTAAAGTTCGGGTGCCAGTCTATGTTTGATTCATCTCGTTTAATCAGTTCAACTTTTGTGGCAGGAAAAAGGAAAGGCCACAACAAAAAGAACAATGATATTAGCATAGCTATCAAAATAATCATGCAAGTTTTCTGAGGTTGTTCAATGTCTCTATTCACTCTATACCTGGTCATTTTGTTCTCGTTGTACAACAGTAACAAGGTTTTTGTCCAGCTCAAAGTTCTTAACCAGTTTACAGTGTGTCAAATGAATCCAGGATGCTCGCTCTGCGATCTTGACTGCAGTGGGTGTCAACAGTAGTACCTGGTACGGCCCTTCCCACTTCGGAGAACTCCAATTTTTTCTCTTCACTATCTTCACCCAGACCCAGGTGCCTGGGGCTACTGCTGCTTCCAATTTTGTTTGCTCTTTATCTGAAACAGAATTTAACTGCAAAAGTTTGTTATTCAAAAATCGCCTCATATACCCTGCAAGTGAACTGTCAGCCTCCTGCTCTGCAGACATGAGAGGTTTCCATTGAGGTGTATAATATGCCCTCCCAAACAAAACTTCAAAAGGAGTCAATCCTTTTGCATTTGGAACAGTTCTCATGCTTAACAGTGCCAGAGGTAAACAGTGCACCCAGTTCTTTTGTGTCTCACTAATCAATTTCCTAAGTTTACTCTTCAACACCCCATTATGCCCCTCTACTAATTCTGCAGATTGGGGGTGGTATGCACAGTGGTTTTTCAATGATATCCCAAAATAGCGACTAAGTTGTTGTATTGTTTGGTTTACAAAACATATGCCATTGTCACTATAAATCTTTTCCGGTATGCCAAATCTAGGTATAATTTCTTTAACAAGGACCTTTGCAACAGTAGCTGCATCTGGATTTTTAGTTGGAAAAGCTTCCACCCATTTGGAAAACATATCTATAATGACAAGGCAGTACTTCTTATTTTCGCATTTGTTCAGTTCTATAAAATCCATACAAATAGTATAAAATGGATATGGTGGTGTAGGGAAACTCCCTTGCTTAGGTTTCAATGCCCCTTGTGCATGATGTTTGTTACAAACATGGCATGCTGCACAAAAGTGTTTTGTGTAATTAGTAAATCCATACGTCGTAAACACTCGATTCACTAACTGTACCATCCCCCCTGTTGAGACATGGCTCTGCCCATGGCTCAACAAAGTTGCATATCTAAACAAGTTAGATGGTAGGATTGGTTTCTTCTCTTTGGAGATGTACAGTCCCTTCTCAAGGATTGCTCCTCATTTTATCCACTTTTGTTTTTCTACATTTGTATTAAGTGTCTGCATTGTTTTTAACATTTCTAAATCTAAAATCTCAGAAGGTTGTAATTCTTCGCTCAAAAGAAAAACTTCTGAAGCTAAAGCTGCCTGTTTTGCAGCTGTATCAGCCCTCGCATTACCTTTTGAAATTCTATCCTGTTGCTTGGTATGAGCTACGCATTTGCAAATAGCTACTTTCTGAGGTAACTGAATAGAGTCTAATGAATCTAAAATAAATTGCACATGGTTAATTGGTTTACCAGTAGATGTTATCATTCCTCTATTTTTCCACTGTTGTGCAAAAACATGTACAGTAGAAAAAGCATACTGACTGTCAGTAAAAATATTCACTTTCTTACCTTCTGCTAAGGTACATGCCCTCATCAAGGCAATCAACTTTGCTGCTTGTGCAGATAAGTTGTGTGGTAAAGACTGTGCTTCTAAAATCTCGGTATCAGAAACTACTGCATACCCCACTAGGTTCTGTCCTGTAGGACCCCTCCTGCACGAGCCGTCCACATAGTATGTCATCTCGGCATCATCCAAAGGAACATCTGTAAGATCTTTTCTAGGTAGTGTCTTTTGCTCAATCTCCTGCAGGCAGCAGTGTCGTTTGCCATCTGCAGGGGTTGGGAGCAAGGTTGATGGATTTAAAGTTGTACATCGCTCAATTGTCATATGAGGTTGGCTCAACAGTATAGTCATACAGGAAAGATGTCTAGCAGGAGAAAGATATGCTACTTTTTCTTGCAGTAAAATAATCGCGACTGCATGAGGCACTCTCAATGTGAGAGGGTGGAACAATACCACTGAGGCTGAAGCCTGCACTGCCATTGCAGCTGCAACTACTGCTTGTACACAGTGGGGCAAGGATCGTGCCACTGGGTCTAACTGTGATGAATAGTAAGCTATGGGGTGTTGTTTGTCCCCATGCTGTTGTGTTAACAGTGATGTCATATAACCTTGCTTACAGTCTACAGTTTGGAAAAATCGCTTATGATAGTTTGGTAATCCTAAAACTAAGGAAGATGCTATCAGTTGTTTTAGTTTGCAGAAAGCTGATTCTGCTTCTGGTGTCCACTGTAATAAATCCTGTGCTGCCATTGGCTTTTTGAATATCAAATTAGTCAGCAGAGCAGATTCCAAAGCATAATTTGGTATCCAACTCCGACAAAAGTTAGTAGTTCCCAGGAAGGACATCATTTCCTTCTTGGTAGTTGGTCTAGGTGCTTGTAATATTGCCGTTTTTCTGTCTTCATCTAATATTCTGCCCTCTTTGGATATTACATATCCAAGGTATTTAAGCTGTTTTCTCCAAAGTTGCAGTTTGTTCTTGTTTACCTTGTGTCCTTGAGTAGCTAAAAATTGTAATAATGCTATGGTATCTTCTCTGCATTCTTGCTGGGTGGGGGCTGCCAGCAGAATGTCGTCTACATAAAGTAAAATCTGACTACCTTTCGGTGGGATAAATCCCGCCAGGTTACTTGTCATTTCTTGTGCAAATATCATTGGACGTTCACAATATCCCTGCGGTAGTCTCATATATGTATACCGTTTCCCCTGTAATGTAAATGCAAACCAATGTTGGCTGTCTGGGTGTATCGGTATTGAGAAAAATGCATTGCTAATATCTACCACAGAAAAATACTTCTGTTGAGGTTTCAAATCATTCAATAAGGTGTGTGGATCTGGCACCGTTGGTGCCCTGGGTATAACTGCATAATTCACAGCTTGTAAATCTTGGACCATACGCCATTCCCCATTTGCTTTCCTAACAGTATCCAACTCCGACAAAAGTTAGTAGTTCCCAGGAAGGACATCATTTCCTTCTTGGTAGTTGGTCTAGGTGCTTGTAATATTGCCGTTTTTCTGTCTTCATCTAATATTCTGCCCTCTTTGGATATTACATATCCAAGGTATTTAACCTGTTTTCTCCAAAGTTGCAGTTTGTTCTTGTTTACCTTGTGTCCTTGAGTAGCTAAAAATTATAATAATGCTATGGTATCTTCTCTGCATTCTTGCTGGGTGGGGGCTGCCAGCAGAATGTCGTCTACATAAAGTAAAATCTGACTACCTTTCGGTGGGATAAATCCCACCAGGTTACTTGCCATTTCTTGTGCAAATATCATTGGACGTTCACAATATCCCTGCAGTAGTCTCATATATGTATACCATTTCCCCTGTAATGTAAATGCAAACCAATGTTGGCTGTCTGGGTGTATCGGTATTGAGAAAAATGCATTGCTAATATCTACCACAGAAAAATACTTCTGTTGAGGTTTCAAATCATTCAATAAGGTGTGTGGATCTGGCACCGTTGGTGCCCTGGGTATAACTGCATCATTCACAGCTTGTAAATCTTGGACCATACGCCATTCCCCATTTGCTTTCCTAACAGGAAATAAGGGTGTATTACATGGTGCATCGGGAGATTCTATCAAGACTCCTTCCTTAAGCAAGGCTGCTATTATAGGTTTGATCCCTATCTCTGCATCCTTTCTCAAGGGATACTGTCTTTTCTGAGGTCTAAATGCTGATTTTGGCGTAATAGTAACTGGTCCTGCTGTACGAATAAGTCCTACATCTGATTTCCCTGTTGACCAGAGAGTCTCTGGTATGTCTCGTAAGGTTTTTCCTCTTCCTCCAATAAGAGTAATACTCAGCTATCCTCACTTGCCTGTGAGTGCACAGCTGGGTGTGTCTGTGTTATCCAATTCAGTTTCTGCTTCTGTACTCCTTGTTCAGAGAGTTCTAACTCTGTCTGTTTTCCCCACCTGGTGACTTTTTCTCCTAAGTCTGCCCACTTCAAATTTCTGTCTTTAGTTAAGCTTACATGTGGTAATCGATTAGATTTGTAAAGTGCTAAAAATTCCTGGGGCAATGAACAGCTTACTACACTGTTTCCTTCTGTGTCCCAGTACAAATTTCGTAATACTAACCTATTAGCATGTTTTTTAAACAACTCTTGCTCATATTCTTTATCAGGTCCTGGTCTATTACAGTAATATAGAGTGCAATGCAACAAATGCTGTTTGTCAGTGTCAAAGGAGGGGGATTTGCTGATGGCTACGTTCATCAGTTCTTCGGTTACTGCCCCTGGACCAGTCGTAACTAAGTCCTGGCTGTACCAATAATATGTTTCACCCTCCGGTCGCACTACAAAAGTATCCATTTGTCACTGCACTTCCATACCCTGCATAGTTGGAACTACGGCTATGCCAAATATCTGCATCAAGTCTTTGCCCAAGAGATTCACTGAGCATTTTGCAGAAACGACAATTTTGCTTTTCTGGGTCATTCCTGAAACGGGGTTAGTTATTGCTATGTCATGGTAGAGTGGCTCCCAATACAGCTGTCCATTAGCTGCTTTCACTAGTATGTAATCTGGTGATTCTGAATCTTCTGGTAGTTTGGAAGGATGTATCAGGGTCCGTGAAGCCCCTGAGTCACATAGAAATTTGACTTCCCTTCCCTCTACCAGAAGCGTAACTTCCGGTTTTGTGTCTGCTAAGTAGAGCTCTAGGCTCAATAATGCTAAGTCCAAAATTTCATTTTCTTCATCATCTATGAATTCATGTACATCCTCTATCCCTTCTGTCACATCCTCTACCCTTGCTACCCCATTTGCATTTGTCTTTTCCTGTTTATTCTCATCCAATGATTCCTGACTATCATATAGTCATTCCTAACCCTCCTTATCTTCTGTAGTTACCTTCTTATTTAGCCTGCAATCCCTTGCCAAATGTCCCTTTTTCCCACATTTAAAACATTCACTCCTTTTCTTTCTTTCTTCAAAATCTTCTGATCGTTTATCAGATTGTTTGTTTCCCTGGGTATTTTTCTTACCCTTCTTCCCGGTTTGTACTACAAAGACTTCTGACCCATCTTCTGCTGCAAATACTTGAGCTTTCTTTTTCTTTTTGCTATTAAAATGCCTTTCAGCATGTCTTGCATATTCAAGTAATGACTGTAATCTACTTGTACGATGATCTACCATGTGCTTTGTAATAAAGCTGCTAATGGGAGTAATACTGCCTTTTAAGAACGCATTCTTTAGCTGTTGCTCATATGGGGAATCATGTGTTTGATCTTCAGGTACTTGTATTCCACAATGGTTATTAAAACATTCTAATAATCTAGCATAATATCTATCAACAGTTTCGCCTTCTTGTTGTATGCACTGATTAATGCAAGTCCAATCAGCCCTAGGCTTCCATTTTCAGAGATTCGGTCTGTCAGACCTTTCACTCTGTTGTCCAGTTCTGCATTACTATGTGGGAGTGGTCTAAGCTCTGCGTCACGGGGATTCCAGTTGCCACTGATCATGTGCCAATCTGGACCTACAATTTGTCTAACTACCTTTTCTACTTCTTCTCCATTCAAATGGTAACTTAACCTCATGCCCTGTAAGTCTTCTAAGAATTTTCTAAAATTAACTTTTGGATGGGGAATTCCCTCTGTGGCTTTCCGGATATCTTCCAGTGTCCACGGTCTATAAACTAGAAGAGTCGGATCTTGTCCTGCCTGTCCTGCCTGTGGATTTGGTACTTCTATGAGTGGACATATTTCTTCCTCGCTCATAGCTTGTGAATTTCTACTCATTTCATATAATTCAATATCCCCTCTCAAGTTACGTGTTTGAGACCTAGTCTCGATAGGATCCCTGACAAACGGTTTCGATTTTGCAGGAACAGCTAGGTATAGCGGAGGTGGATCAGCTTGACCACTCGCTTCATATTCTGGTAAGGGAAGCGGAGGGGGCGGAGGAAGGGCTGTTGCTATTACCAATATTTATCTTCTTTGTCTAAGAACATTGCTTTTGAATTTTTAATCTGTTGTTCCCTGCAATTTGCTTCCTCAAGCCACCTGTGTGCCTGAGGGACTCCTAATTGCCGTTGCTTTTTTAACTGACCTTTCACGTCTGATTTAAGTTGTCTGACAAGTTTAATAAGTGAAGATTTATCTCAATTACCATCAAATTTGTATTTATCAACCCATTTCGTATAGTACTTAACATTATCGGCACGCTGTAATTGCATATATTTTGCGTCTTCGGTTAGGGGCGGGTCTCGGGAACTTTTTGTGCACTGATTTCCCATGTTGCCTTAGCTAAGCTGTAAATTGTTACGTAACCCTTCTTATCACGTGGTACCATGATTTTACACCTTTTCACAGTTTATCTAGAATAACTGTCTACCTATTCTGTTTCCCTGATCTATGACAAGACAGTAATCTTTTGTCCCTGATCTGCGCGTGCAAATCTCCCTGACAAAACAGTTCTGTAACTAGTCCCTGATCTAAAACAGAAAAAGGTAAATTCCTCCTTACCTGACCCTCTGTGAGTTGATCCACTGGATCGTTGACTCATCCTCCAATCCCAGATCAAAAACAGTGGCTGGCCTCTTTCGAACGACAATTCAGTCGGAGGTCTTTCAAAACAGAAGAGCTGATGTGGCCGCTTTTCCATACGGGTACATGCCACTGGGCCCAATTCTAACCTAGGCCTAGAGTGAGAGGTACTTCCGGTCCGAAGGACCAAACTGTCAAAGGAAAAATATACTTTAAAAATGATCAAAACACGGCAGGTTCAGGTTAAGGCACTTTAATCTTGCAGCAAGGAGACAAAAACGTGCTAATACAGAGTTTGTCTAACTAGAAACAGGAAATACTTTCATTTTTATACACTTTCTAATAAGACATTGCCTACCAAGCTGACATAACAAATCACAAGTCTTTTCATCATCACTTATTAACAATTAGTCTCGTGAATTTCTGCTGATTTATCAATTTTTGTGAGAAACGTCCTAAGGAAAACAACATGGCCTTGGTTACCACCGCTTAGATACATGCAATGTTACCATTCAAGGTACTATGGTTAATTCAAGCACAAAGCTAGCAGTTCATTTCTCTAATAATCCCTTGTCTACATTATCTCTAAGCTACTGCAGCTGCACATGTTCTCATACTTCGAACAGAGCTGGTTGTTTAGAATCATTATATTTACAGGATATAGCATTGTTCATTCATTCTCTCCTGACCTAGCAGATAAGCACCTGCTTCTCAAGTACATTTCCAAAAGGCATAAACATGAATATTGCTGTGCTAGCAATTATTAGGTCAGAGGGCATCTTGCAAGTTTCAGAAAGCACACTGCAGTTTCAAAAAGCATCTTTTCAGTCTCATATGAAACTCAATTTATATATAAAACAGTGCATATAAAATAGAATGAAAAACGTGTTAACTCATTTAGCTTCTAATTAGCATTAAGCATACACACATTAATACATATTTTTCTGACAAGATACTAATAAAAATCACAAAGTAAGGATGCCTAGATCTTTTCTTGTTATCATTGCAGCATTTTAGGCATCCTATGTGAGTTTAAAGTTCACATCTGTTTCCTGGATCCTCTGGTCCCAATGAGAGAAGACATGTCCACAAAGCTGTTTAGGATTAAAAGGAGCTCACTATCCTTGTTTGGAGTCTGAAACAAACTTCACTAAGTAGTTGGGTGGGAAAATGATTAAGCTGATAGCTTAAACTGAAAAGGGCTCAATATCATTTCTTTTAACTGCCATTTCTCAGTATAGTTGGCAATGGACATTTTAAACACAACCAACTTCTTTAAATAATAAAATGTGTTTCAACAACTTATGCAACTCCTGTATTCATAAAAAAATCAAAATCAATAGAAACAACGGCAGCAAACAAGAGAAGAAAAGAAAAATGTATAAATATACATATACACACACACACACACACACACACACACACACACACATACAAACACATACACACACACACACACACACAGACATTCATTCTCTTAATAAAGACCCGCATATACCACATCACCCCACCACACATACACATGAACACAGGTGATAGAGAAAATTATATTATATTACTGCTTTACTACAGTTTTACCAAGGCACAGCAATAACAAGCCCCATTTCTTTGCGCTACTTACATTCAGATACCAAAAGAAGGAGAAAAAGAGAAATAGAAAGGAAAAAAAGAGAAAAGAAACATATAAAGAAAAGAGACAAGAGTAATTACCTTATTTATGTCTCTCAGAACATGCTGTAGCACACAGTATTTAAATTTTACATGTAACATAAACTTAGGTGTTTTATTCATTTTTCTATGAACTTTTTATTTATTCTCTCTTTAACAGTCCAATCATTCTTTGTTGCGTGTCTCGTTAAACTTGGTGTAGACCAGTCCATCTCTTCACTATCAGATAGTAAATTCTTCTTTTGTACAAAGTCCAAGGCTTCATGAAGGGAGTTAAAAATCTTGTCCCCTTCAGAAAGAAAGATTTTAATTCTAGATGGAAATAAAACTTGTGCTTTAATGCTAGATGCTTTAAGGGATTTTATTAAAGAAACACATTCTTTTCTTCTGGAGATCACTGTAGAAGTGTAATCATTATCAAAATAAATACATTTCCCATTTATTTTGACAGGAGGATTTGGCCAAGCAGTTCTTAACACCAAATCTTTGTCTTGAGTGGAAGAAAATTTATTATGGATCTGAGAGTGGATGAATTACTTACTAATGCGGCTTTAGATAAAGATCAATGAGCTCTTTCAATTCTGAATGAAAGAGAATCCGGCAGGTTTAAAGCCTTTGGTAGCCAGTTAATCAGAAATTGTACCATGATATTTCCTTCCTCCTTTTCTGGCACTCTATAAATTCTTACAGTATTCTTCATTGATCTACTTTCCAACTCATCTATTTTCTCTAGAAGTAAAGTGTTTTGCTTCAGTAAAAATTCAGTATGACTTTCATTCTCAGACAACCTGCCATCTATATCATTCATAGCTTCTTCAATGGAGGATATTTGATCAGAATGGTTCTTAATTACCTCATTAAGCAAGTCTAGTTCTTTTTTACTATCCTGTTTTATGTTATCAATTTTTATTTTCCAGCTTGTCCGTTTTGATCAAAAGTTCCTGAATGTGTGTAATGATATATTGTAAACTCTTTTTACATCACACTCTCCTGATGTGAATTTTTTGAGTTACTCATGGTCTTGTCAGCTGGTTGAAGAACTTCTGACAGGATTAATGAAAAAAAACACTCCAATACTCATTTTTCTTCTGGATATCCACAACAATTATGATAATCAGTCACTATAAATAGGCATGGATCTATTCTTTGACAAAAAAGTATAATTTCCTTTCAGAATAATAGAAAAAAGGCAGAGCAGGAATTTAGAGCTGTTAGCTATTTGGCATCTTAGCCACGCCCCCTTAACAGAACTATTCTGTACTGCACAAACTCTAATTATACAGCAGAATGGAAGCAGTCTGAACTTAATGAGTGCTCTGCTCTCAATAATCCCTTCAGATGGATAGCTATGAATGCTAGAAACATACTGCTTCACTTGAAACTACTTTTCCCTCAACAACACTTGCCCCGGGATTCATGAACCTTGCTCCAGGCGCACGCATGGCGTAGGCGCCACAACGCCAGACATGGCCGCTGAGCGATTCAAGTACGATCCAATCCCACGTGCATGACCGGCGTATGCCTGAGGTGCGCTGCCTCCGGCGTAGGTATGTTAAACACCCCATGTGCGGTGTTGCACCATGCAAATGAAGGCAAGTAGCGATTCACGAAGTGGCGCAGGCGTAGCATAACAGCACGGCAATGTAAACCAAAAAAAAGGTTTACATATATCCAAACATGACATAGGAGTAACTGAAGGCTGCCAACGTCAGGTGTCATACTGGTGCAACATGGCAATGGGGAAAGACACCGAGAATGTCAAAAGAAAACATGCAGAAAATGTAAATAACGACATAAATGTTATGTACGCAAAAACCACAGCAGAACCCCAGGACATGTCCGCGGAAGGTGAGGAACAATGAAATAATATGACAATGTCATAAAAGAGCAGTATAAGACACATCAGCATCACAGCCACAATAGACCATAGTATGCATGGAAAGCCACAACCACAGCCCAAGGGTTGCCAAGGAGTGGCGGCGGTGTCCGGCGCCGTAACCATGTATTAGTAGTCAATGCCATGCAAATGAGGCAGATAATACTGAATCGCAAAACCCCCGCTGGCGTAAGGCTGCACCAAACGGCGCAGCGGTAATACACCAAGGAGTGGCCTAGAGGGAATACATGTCAATCGCAGAGGGATGTGCCACTGTAGGAGGAAGCACATTGGAGCCCAGCAAACATGGGCTGTACAATGCACATCACAGCATCAGGACCGGCGTGTGAGGAAATAGATGCGCTGAGAGTACACAATGCGTGCACAGATGCATGTGCACGAGGATGACTACGTTCCCCAAACCAGTCATGTGACGGCCGCCCCGTCAACAACCACGGATACAGGAAGGTGATGCGGAGAATATGAGGAAATGCGGAAGCAGTGTAATTGGAGTCGTAATGAGCAATTAACACCAATCAACCCACGAAGGGCAATCGGCGGCAGCTGACAACTCTGCATGCAGAATCCCGCAAAACGGGAAAGGGGAGGCATATGAATGCAAAGAAAGTAGTGGATGTTGCAGAAATGCAAAGAGCGAAGAACTGATACAGCACAGCCAAGTAGAGAGTTAGCATAACGGCGGCGGCAGCCAAAATGCATGAGATGCCATGTGCCTGCAGGATGCACTCCCGGAAATAGTAGGTGCAACGTGCAGAAACAGTAAAGTAAGGTGTAAAGCTAAACCAATGCAGGCAAGTGTAATGTAACAGCAAAGGCAACAGTGTTGCAGTGCCAACGGTAAAACACGGAAGATAACCCACAGATACGGCAGCACAGACACACCCAATGACATCACCGGGTGTACAGCACAACACTATAAAGTGGGAATGCACACAACACACAGCGCGTATTCCCAAACGCTGCGCCTTACGGTGTAAACACACGGGGAACTTTTAAAATGTATATGTTGGGTGCTGCCGTGGGCGTGATGCATCGGTATGTGTTAGAGACAGACGGAGTTGCGGAGGAGGGTGCCGACAACTACCGTAGGCCTCAGAGGAGAAGGAGAGTGTTCAGACCAAGGGTGACCTTCCAGGGGCTGCAAGACCTGGAAATAGTAGAGCGTTACGGGGTGGACAGGGACACGTTACAGCAAATAGTGGAGCTGTGCCGGCCAAGCCTGAGAACAAGAGACAACAGAGGGGAGCCCATCCCAGTGGACACAAAGGTATGTGTAAGCTTGCTAATACTGGCAACAGGTACCTTTCAAAGGCCAACCGGGGATATAATGGGCATCTCACAGGCATCAGCATCCAGGGTACTACACCAGTTTCTGGATGCCATGTTACGACATGCCCATGAGTATATATACTTCCCCAGATCTCAGGAGGAGTTGGCTTGCAATATGCGCCACTTCCACCGTGTGGCACAATACCCGGAGGTACTGGGTGCGATAGACTGTACGCACATAGAAATCAAGTCACCACCGGGAGCAGGGTAGACGCTACATAAACCGCAAGGGATTCCCTCCATCAATTGCCAGGTCATGTGCAATGCGCGGGGCATTATCATGGATGTGTGTGCTGGCAGCCCTGGAAGCTACCACGACTCCCATATCTGGCATGCCTCACAGCTGTATCAGTTATTCTCCAGGGGACATCACACAAGGTCACCTTGTGGGGATGCTGGCTACGCACTGGAGCCGTGGATGATGACACCCATCAGAAATGCACACACACACATGCAAGAACGCCATAATGAGGCACACGCACAAACCAGAATAATCATAGAGCGTGTGTTTGGGATGTTGAAATCACGGTTCTGGTGCTTGGATACATCCGGTGGAGCCTTGCAGTACTCTCCAGGCACATGTGCCCACATATTCATAGTATGTGCTATGCTACATAATATGATCCTGTGGAAACAGCTGCTGCAGGGACATAATGGTGTAGGGCCACCAAGCCCGCCACAACTGCCAAGGCAAGCACAGGCACAGGGCGTTCAGCGCCATGAACACACTGTGCCAGCCCCAATAGGCAGACGGAGGCGTACCCAATATGCCTATGCCTTGGCAAAGAGGGAACGTATAGCACATACTCTGACAGCGTAGGCCCCATGGACTGACACCTCCCTACCTGCACACACAGTGAAATGGACGGCACACAAACATGGCCGCCCATAATGTGTACCGTATGGGCGGTCCCATGTGTGACTCCAACATAGGTAGCACCCAAACACTGCACACCCAACAGCCAGCGGAGCATGGAATGCCAACACCTCAACCGCACGCGGGTCCGACAGCAGATGGCATAGCCGTATGCTGCCACGTTCGGCGCAAGGTGTCTACATATGTACATATGTGCATACACAGATATGGAGATAGATATCATTACACGTAGAAATATATGTACACATACACAGATATAAAGTACAACAGGTTAAACAGGGAATCACAGGGATGCAAGGTTACAGAGAAGTAAGACGCGAAATCTCTACATAGTAAACATAGTGAACGACAACCCGACTATCTGGGAGGGTGGACAGAGCAGGGAACACCACCCATGGAAAGGTCAACCCACCTAAATGCATATTCGCGAGTCGGGATGATTGGCAGGCCACGATACAGTAACAGGACATGTGCGCGTAATATTCTTAGGATATGATGGCGGAGGTAGACACCGCCGCCGGCGATGCAGTCAACGTAGGTACTGTGTGCAACCGTCCCTGCGAAAGCGGCAGTATGTGTATGTGTGAGGTGTGGGTGTCGTGTGTTCCGCTGTGCCAGTGTAATGTGTGTACCACTGTAAAATGTGTATGTAGGTGACATGTGACAGGCGGAGTGGAATAACATGTGTAGGCATACAATATAGGAACCCCAGGCGTATGTACAGCAGTACCCACAAAGTAGTACTGAGAGCTCTTCACTGGCTAGGCGCGTGGCGACGTCAAACGATGCAAAGCGAAAATGTCCCAGAATGTACCACAGGAGTATAGCCAACATGAGATGCAAAGGACGCATGTACAAACCATGAGCGTATGTATGGCGCCGAGATGTTAATTTCAACACGATACATTGGCAACGTTACGCAGCAATAGTTATGTACCGCGGAAATACGCATGTGCTACCCCGGCACCGATCGTGGACACGTATTGTCCCGTAAACACCGCTGTCTGTTCTATGAGTGTTAAACAAGCAATCGCCACCCAAATAGGTGGCAACCGGTAGCATACAGGCCGTCCCAAGTACAGGACCACAATGACCGTAAATATCCGTGACAAAATGCCAAGGGATAGTCGGCACGTACGAACAGCCGCAGATATACTACCGATGTGACGGAGGAATACATGCATGAAGCACACAAGCAGGCGGTACAGACAGCAGACGACATCAACAAAACCTACACTCCTAGAACAACAGACAGGTAACTTGCAGCTCCCCAGGCAGGGATGGAGCACACACACAAGCATACCGTGTATGTACAAATGCAAGGCCCACAACCCGTACCCGTCACCCACAGCCGCCGATATACCCCATCGCACATATCAAAGGGATACAAGCCGAAATAGCAGCAAAAACATACAGGCAGTCAATGACAGCGGCATACCCGCAACATCTCACGTGGGAAACACTATCAGCAGCAGATGCATACCTGCATCTGTTGTGTACAGGAATACAAGAGCTATGTTACACATCAGAATGCAAAACGCCATCAACAGATGCCGCCAGGACACGGACACCCACATGTCGAACATAATACCATACCCAACACACACAATCCACGGCTAACACCACAGCGAAATGTACCTGACGCCACACATAGCGGTTGCAGTCACACATAACATAACACAATACATACTATCCCCACAAAGGTAGTGCAAATAACCAACGCCCAGACGAGGAATGAACCATGCCCTAGTTCCGACGCGTACCGTACGAATGGAGGAGATGCACAGGTGATATGCGCATAAGGACACACTGAGGAACAGCTATTGGTGTGATGAACCCACATGCCGCAGGTGACGATGGATATAAGGAAGACTCCCAGGATAGTCAAACTGTATGTTCATACCGAACAAAGACTTTATTCCCACACGAGCCGTTCACTTGTTACTAGCGAGACTCAAACGGAATAGGGAAAGCAACACAGGAAAGGTATGTAGAACCCACGAGATGTACTGGTGTGTAACGCATGATATGTATGACGAATCTGCACTGTATGTGAACGGTGTTTGTAAGTAAAGATATCTGTCCATAAAGCAGAGGGTGGTGAAAGGTGGTTATGTAGTGCTAACCCGCTGAGCATACCAACGACTGTGGACACCGTGTGCACAGCAGTGGGACATCATGTACACAGCTGGGATAACCCAAGGGCTGCCATAAGGATTTAAAACACAGAACAATGCCACCACCCACGCTGATGCTGGCAGTGGATGTCCAACAATGAAGTGCCACAGCAGGGGATAGGACATGTATGTATAGTGTCACAGCACACATGTGTATGGGCAGATATCGTCGATGTCATACGTAATGTGTGCACGACATGCACGTATGCCTCGCAGTAGGGGTGACTATCTCAAGTATGTGTAATGTAAAGCTATCATGATGGATATGTTCAGACATTATACACAGTATCACAGGTATAGCATGCATGATGGAGGTATGGCCTAGTGTTATGTACATTAACAGGATATGTATGGCCTGCACATATGGGACAGAGTAGTAGCAGAATAGCCACCCGAAATGGAAGGAACAGCAAGTAACCATGTCCAAATGATCTGTAGCAGGTGCAATGTGTGCAACAATGACATCTGGCAGGTCCATGTGTAAACACATGTGCAATGTACACAGTAGTGTCACCCCCCCCATGGTAGTGTCCACTGAACAGCAAAGGTGGATGTCAACTGCATGTCTGCACAGTACTGGCGCTGTGGTGGTCCCATGTGTATGTGTCACCCTATCAGCAAGGGAGCTATCACATGACCAGTGCCACAGTGTGTCCCTGTGGGATGTGCACAGGACCTATGTTCTACAGCATGGTGTGTGTCTAGTCTGCGGAGGTAACACAGAAGCCCAGGCTAAGCAATGTGGCTTGTGTGCACATATGCAGGAGTGCTTCATTCACCCCGCCCACTGCAAACACCATGTAGGAGTACTACATGCATCAGTAATGCGGAGGACATGGCCCATGGCAGAGTAGATGACACCCCTGTGTAAGTGGTATGCAGATGAGTACAGATGTGTTCCCCGTCTGTCATCTGCATATGTAAACTGTCTGAGCCTGGTATACATCACGGCATGACTATACCATGACATGTAAAGTTGTAGCCATTGTGGAAGGTACACCACAAATGTGTTATTGTAACCCTGCCCGTGTGTAGATGTGTGTATGGCACAAGTACAAAGGCTACCAATGTCCCAGCAACACACATAGTCCAGATATGTGTGGCCCTGCAGATGTACCCACGCCACAGTGGAATATGGCAACCACAGCACCATGTGGGGCATGTGTGTGTACAGCAACCATGTACAATGTGATATGCATGTATAGGGACAGTATCCACGTGATACCCAGTGGATGACTGTCGCTATGCAAAGGTGATGTGTATGCACCATGTGTGATGTATCTGACGCAATGACATCTACGATATATCTGTCACACCGACACCTGTATGGTTGTTAGCAGTATGAGCTGGTGGAGCTAGAATGCTGCCAGGTATGTAGATGTGGGATATGTAGGCATGGACATTACTCCATGACAGCATGTTGTGTATGTAAGCAAATAGTGAACATGAGGGGCCACATGACTGAGGACTGTGTAATGCCACATGTACCTTACATGTCGTAGGTAGCATGATATGCTTGCACCACTGTGTGACCTGTCCAGGAGTCACATAGCCTAACATCCTGAGACACAGGGTATGATGTGATGGTGGATGTGTACATTGCCAATACCAGAATGTGGAATGGTGCTGAAGGGCAATGTGGGGATAATGTCTGATCTGTTACCCTCTGTACCACACCAACCACCCATGCAATGGTATGACAGGTGGCCAGCATGTGGATGTGGTGTGCTGTGGCACACAGAGGCCCAACAAGGGTGCCAGTAAAGGCATGGAGGTCGTCAATGAGTGTGTGAAGCATGGATGTGAGGATGTGCCCCAGTGCCATACCGAATGGTCCAGTCATGGGTGTACGAATGCAGTCCCACACGTGCAATGCACTACCACCCATGTATAGTGTGATAGATGCGGTGGTGTGGTGGTCAAGGTACACAATGTCCATGAATGGGCTAGCAGTTAATTCAGTGGACTGCTGCAGAGACACATAACAACCAGGTTGGCAGGATATAACAGCTAGGGAGATTGGAGGTGACATTGAGACAGTGTCCTAGGACATAACGTGTGCATGGCAGTACCATGTATGTGTCCACAGGCACAATGCGATGTCCATCTTTGGATTGGAACCCTGTAGTGAGTGAGAGTGTGTATTATTGGTAGGTATCCCATTGGCTGGCATGTTGCCAACAACATCTCTGTTGGCAATGCCTGGGTGACTGTCATATGCTACATTGAATGTGGATGTAGCCAAACAACACAGACATACCACCACACTGCGTGAGGGCCCACACTGCAATGTATGGTGGTCATGTGTAGGTAGCTAGCTGTGGAGTATGTGATGGACCACGAGGACCCACCATGACTGTCAAGTGATGCACCACACACACATTTGAACATACCCACCGTGCAACAGCCTGCAGATGCGCCCATACAGCACATGTGCATGGAACATGAATACCACTGTGGCGTCTGTGAAAAGGCCAGTACCACCATGTCTCTGTGTGGAATAGCATGGTCCCTACCAGTGCATACATGTAGCGGAAGTGCACTGTGATATGTGTCAGCATAGTCATGTATACTGTCCGGCTGCCGGGGTGCCATGCCATTAACTACCCCCGTCAGCAGACATCGGTAGTACCGGCTGTTGAGCACATGTACCATGTATGCTGCGATGGGTGTGTGTCCAGGGTGTGGCTAGCAGGGCCGCAAAGCATATATGTTCATCAACCAGAGGGGGGATGTCCGTAGGTATAGCACACAGACACATGGAGGTATGGTGCATGCCGAGGGTAGTGTAGGTATGGTATGTCTTGTGTAATGTGTCACCCAGCTATGTATAGTGCATGGCCAAGCATGTGTGGGTACATGGGAGTCCATACTAGGGAAGTGCGTGTTGCTGTCAGCACATGGCAGTAGCAACTGTCCGAGGTGCAATGTACAGTATGATAACACAGCCAGCATGTAACCTGTGGTGTACAGTGTACTCACCGTCACGTGTCACAATGTGTCTAGCGGTCACAAACATGGGTATCCGAACATGGAGTACCTATGATGCATTTGTTTTGAAAAACTACAGTATGTGTGTAAATCACTGTGTGATGTGGGATCCACTCACCTGTGTGTGTTGCAGTCCAGGTATGTGCCTGGGAGGTATGATCTGTGTACAATCTGGACTGGCAGGTGTGCTCTGTAGAGCATGGAGGCAGGTCCCAGGCACCGCAGATAAATGTCAGGCATGCCTTACTGTGTGTGCAGTGCTTGTGTACAGCACAGTGGAGGGTGCAAGCATTGTCACACATCACTGCATGCCGTGCCTGCCTGTGACAGCCCTGCTGGCGACAGACATGTGACACCACTGCAGAGGCAGCATAGCATGTGAAGATGTACATGTGGGCCCCACACCCTAGGCAGATGTCCGCAGGTCATGTGTGTCACAGTACTGTGGTTGACCACGACTGTCATACTGGACCAATACCACATGCCTGCATAAGTACAGTATGACCATAGTCAACAGTCGCAGTGACAGAGTAGGCCAATGTACAGTATCCCCGTGTGCAGACCACTGCCTACTGTACACTTGGCTAGACACACACCCAGAGGGTGAATACACCATTGAGCCATCAGATGTCCCAGTCCACGTAGCCTGTACAATGTCATCACAGGGTGGTCACAATAGCATGTGGTAAGACAGACATGTTGTACCAGGTGATGTGTCATGTGTGCATATGTTGACTTGCACAGCCGTTCACATGTCCGCAACATACCGGTGCATGATGCATACTGTTACATGATGTGTGGAACTGCACTGTGACCCACAACAGGGCCATCTGACACAGGTGTGTTGTGAATGGTGTAACCCATGTTCACACAGGATACACACTGCTGCTGTTGGCAGCCATGCTGGTGGCTACCAGTGGTGCATGCAGTGGTCATACAGACATACTGCACACAGTGTTCATGCAGGGATGTCCATTGTTGTGGATGATGTGTTGCTACGTGAAGGTAGGTGTGTGTTGTGAATCTTACATATCCAGATGACACCATCTGGTGCAGTCATGGTCGTCGACAGCATCACACACATCCACAGCAGTCAGAACCCTGTCCTGAGAATGTGTGTCAGTCACCCTCGTACTGTGTGACATATGTGCACATGGCAGAACACCTCCCACTGTCATCTAGGATGGCTACGTGATGGCTGGAATGTGCTGTGATAATGTACAATGCTGGTAGCCCAATGAAGTACTTGGAATCACACACAGTATGCCATGGCTGCTATGTAAACCATGCACAACAATGACTGTCTGACAGACTCAAACAATGCATTGACATGTTGAACATGTGCACATGAGAACTCCCAATGAGGTATGTTGCACATATCGATGTACAACTGTCATCTATGGCCATAGCATGGATGCAGACGCACATGCCCCACAGGCAGTACCACGTGATGCAGGTAGGGGGGCATTGCTCATGTACATGTGACAGTTGCTGTACCGCCAGATGTCCTTCATAGCCGTCATGTAGGGGTAGTACTGGCATGTGACTGATGGACATGCCTGTACATTTGACCATGTCCCACAGGAGATGTGTTATGTGTGTGTAACAACCCT